>NC_069140.1:2057500-2196997 GCF_943734755.1 Anopheles moucheti
CCTTCAGAGTGCCTTCCACACTCTCCCACCGAGATGTTGCATTATTTTTGCGACCGACTCAAGGTTTTTCGTTCCCCCCCTCCGTTCTTGTTTGAACGACCAAGATTGCCTCTAAAATTCGGTCACATCTGGTGCATTCGAATGAGGGGGGGATTGGTTTGCCCGTTTTGCTGGTGCTTCTGCTCAAGCGGTTCACTTTCTCACCGGGGACAATTGAGGTGAATCATTTCAATTGCAAACCGCTTTGTAGTTTTGGTCTCATTTTGGTCTTCTCTTTTTCAGGTTCATATTTGCGTCCCAAACCGAGCGTGGTCCTCAGAATCTCTTTCGGTTGACTTTTGACTCAAGCATGGCGCACAACACCCAGCGAAAAAGAGGGAAAAGTTGGAAAAATAAAATTAAAATTTGAGTCGATTTCATGCAAAATAAATTCGAAGGTAGTAGAGCGGCCGCCGCTGCTGGGCGATAGAAAATGATAGGGAGCAATGTTTAAATTGGTCTCCCCGTTTTGCACAACCGTCCTAAATGATTCCCCCAGGACCCAGAAGGCTGAGCGGAGAGGTAGGGAAAGGGGGGGGGGATCTTTTTATTTATTTTTTTATAGCCATTTGTCCGTCATGGTCCGTTCATTTGCTTTGAAAAAGTAGGATAATGGTTGCGAGAACTGTGATGTCATAGTTATTTTTTGTGTGGCTTGGCTGTGCAGCCGCGCCACGTAAACAATGGGATGTTTCGATAGGGGCATGAATAAAAAACCGTGCGCACACACTCACGCATCATGTGCACACCAATTGAATGAAACGTTAATTTTATGTACTTTAGAAGGTATTTGGTAGTAATAAATTTCATCTGCAACTTTCCTCAAAAGCCCGTACGACGAACGACGCTATAAATGGAACGTACGGCCGGTATCCGAACCACGATAAATTATCGATGAATATACACGTTCGGACATATACTTTGCAAAACAATAAACAACACCGTTAGGATGTACACACACACGCACACACACAGGCGCGCTCGTGCGGCAGCCATTGTTTGTTCACCACAGACCGGTTGACACAAAAACCGCGCGAGGAGGGCAAGTACCTCTGTAAAAACGCTCAGCGCGATGAGATTTTGTGTTTGCCGATTCAATACTTTTCCACCAATTCCGAACACAACGGTATACAGTACCAAGATAAAAGCAAAAACTCCATCATTAAGCACCGCCGACGACAAAATCGGTACATTGGCGACAAAGTTCCCAGTGGTGCGCGATATTTGAGTTGAAAAGTCCGATTTGAAAAACAAAACATTTCAAACAAAATATGCTCACAATAAACAGAACACGGGCGCTGCTCACGGCTGCACACTCTACGGAATTCCCGGCCCCAGCGGGATGTCCCGGGCTGGCTGGCGTTTGGTTTTCGGGGCGGGCCGGCGGCAGGAGATCTGGGCTCCCTTAGACCAAACAAAACGTCAAATCTGCTGGCACGGATGGTACCAGATTTACAGCATTGTACACCCCGCGCCGCGAAAAATGAATAGCTTCTCAAATTTATATTCGACAATAAATTCAAAACAGTGTACACACTTGTGTGCATTGTGAACGATCGTGCTGGTTTTTGGATGGGAGTGGGGGGAGGTTCGGGACGAGATAACCCACTGTGCATACATGCGTGGGGAGGAGGGGGAGGAGGAGAAGGAGCTGAGGTGGGAACAAGGAGAGACGCACGTGACAGTGGGGATCCACTGCGGGTCAGGAAGTAATATAGATATAATAAAAAGAGTCCCTTGCGTCAACAGCAACCAGGCGCCTCCATTTGCTTCACCATCTAATGCGCACATTACTCCGTGGAAAGGGGACGGACATTTCTCTTTGAATGATATTTATTTAAAAAACCCAAATCACACTGCAATCGAGCACGCATCGAAATGGATCGTAATCCTCATACACACACAAACACACACACACTTTGTGCGCCGGCATAAAGGCCTTACGGAAAAGGTGGGGTAGAGCAAGAAGCAATTGGCCGAGACGTACCGACACTTGGCTGTTTGAGATTTACGTGCTTTTAAAATGTGATAAGGTAAATAAATATACATCACACAGTGCGTTGACATGGGCGCTCACTGTCGGGGGGCACTAACCGGGATAGAAAGAGCGAAAGAGAGAGAGAGAGATAGTGCCCAGATATTGCACGACCAAAGGAATTGTAGAATGTTCTATCAGCTTCACGATCGAGCTGTTGCCGTTGGTGAGTAACAAGAGGTATTGTAATGCTGAATCATGCAGAATTCCGCCTCGGGTCTGAATCATACAGCTATTGTTTCGACAGATGAAGTCTTTCGGTGAGTAAGTGTTTTCCCAACATTTTGCAACACACAGCACGCTGAAAGCTGTCCAATGTTTTAATGCAATAGAACGCTTTATTGCATCATTCAACAAATTCCCGGAGAGTTCCACAAATCCCCAATGATTTTCTCGCACATAAAGCGTTAGCGCTAATTTCGTTTGAACGAACGAGTCGCATTCAGGTTCAGGTTTCGTCTGACAGGTTCGTTTGGGGAGAGACGAGAGCAACAGGGCGGGAGCGCATTCGTCCGAGAACATCTTCCAACTGACTGGGTTTGGGGGGAGGGAAGAGATGGTGGAAAAACGGTGTCGACTTCATCCCAGGATATGTACTCAAATCGAAGCCAAAGCCAATTAAAATTGCTTCTGCTACTGCTTACACCGGGCCACCGTTCACTGGCCATGGTACACCAGTGGAGCATTCCGAACACAACGAAAATATTACAAACAACAAATGGCAGCGTTTGTGACGAAAACGGTGGTGGGTTGTTAGGGAGGTGACGTGTGGTGACGGCCGTCAAAATGGACGGCTACAGTATTGGGTCTGATGGGGTGGAGGGAGAGGGGGATCGCCGAGAAGTAAGAGGGTGTGCGTTTTCAAGGACGTACGGCGGCGAGGACGGTAACAGCCAGCAGAAGTTTATTGCCTGCCATTTGACGACGTGGTAATTGCGACATTTCTAGCGCAAACGAAACACAGAACACAACCGAAGAATTCCGTCCATTTATGTGCGCCGGACGCTGTGTGCGCCTTTATGTGTGTGTGTGTGTGGGTGGGTGGGCGGATGGGTGGTCGAGACGGTGAGCGAGACGGTTTACAGCACCACGTTACACGGAAGTGATCGAGACGGAAAAGCGATTGAAATAATGGTTAGCCAATTCATCAAGCGTGTTGTTAAACGGAACCTCGCTCCCTCGGGTAAAATCCCACACATCCATTCGCGGCCCAGTGGAAGGAAGGAAGGATTCGCCGAGATTTGCCGAGTCTGAGTGTGTCTGATGAAGTGTCCATTTGGTTTGGCTGAATCGGCATTAAAGATTTCGAACAGTTGTTTTTCGATGTTATACACCTTCAATTACCCGATCAAACGACCCATAAAGAGTTGTACGGCTAGTTTGTAAGTAAGTGGCACGATAATGGTGCGCCGCGCCGTTTTACGACAGCGTTACGGTGTTATGTGACGGCAAGGCAAACAAACGGTGCGACAGATCCGACCTGCGGTACGAGGTGGAATTTTAACTCGCTTCAACTACGATTACGACGTGAAAACAACAATCACACACGCACACGGTAGCCGCACCGCGCTGCGGAGCCAAACTCACCTGGAAGAAGAGACAGAAACAGACCCACTGATAGTATTTGTAAATTTTCTTATCCAACGTTTTGCCCTCGGAGCTGCCGACGCCCGGATACGGTACTTCGGTGCCGACCTTCTTGAGGAACATGCTCTTGAGCGCGTAGGTCGAATGGATCCAGCAGTACGTGTTCAGCACATCCTCCGGTATGTCCTTCGTGTGCACACAGTCGATCGGGTTGCCGACATATTGGCGCGTGGTGACGATCAGCGAGAAGGACATCAGTATGATCACGGTGATCGAGTAGTGCAGTCGGAACACGGGCGAGTCGGTATTTACATGGCTGATCTTAACGAGACTCTTCAAGCCACGGAAGATATCCAACATCTTTCCTTCCGGGGGCTCTGCTGTTGGGGGGCTCTCGCTGGACGTGACGGTGCGGGCAGATCCGTCCGCTGATCTTCCCTGTCGTGCGCTCCCCGCGCTGGTTCGTGGCGAGTGTTTAGCGATTAGCTTCTACGATCTACAGGCGGACAGTAGTAGCCTGTGGGGACCACACTGCTTGCTAGAGACTGACGTTTCGTTAACACATGACGTACAGCAACGAACAACCTGGACACTAGTGCGCTCAGGCACACACAGGCACAAATTACACACACGCACACGCACAAACGGAACGTTTACACAAAACCTAGGCACAGATTGCGAGGCACCGAGGTCATGCTTAAGGCTAGGCTAACTACAGCGACTACTGTTTTGAGTCGGTTATGTGATATGCTGGTTGATATCCGGTTAAACGCAATTAGACCTCACACCAAATGAAGCACAAAACTCGCAAGGAATCGTAAGACTTAAGGACGTTCTCCTGCTCGGGGGAAGCGGTAACTCCACTTGAATGTTTCGTGATGGTGCGATGAATGTTTCGTCGATCGCTGGACACTTTCGGCCGACCTCCAACGGTGTATGGAGTGAACGGTTGCACGGTCTCTACTCTATCGAACAGCAGTTCGTCCATTAAACGGCAATGGTAGTAACGGTCGCGGTGACGGTACGGAAGACTGCCCAATGTTCTAGTGGCACAGTTCACCACCATATTGCCCCGTTGTTCACGACTCTGCACGCACGGGTTGGCATACGGGAGACGGTTAGTGGAAGGACGAGCGATGATCTACACTGGCGAGCCCCTCCACACGAGAGCGACTGGGCGAACACTCGGAAGCTACTGTTGCTAAGGCATTCTTTTTCTCACAGATCATTACTTCCGCGTGCGGTAGTCAACACTTTGGCGTTCGTCCTTTGGCACGGTACACGGAAAGCTCTCCGTTTCGTATACTTGTGTTGCGTTCAACCCCTCGGAAGCCAACAATTCACTACACACTGCTGCTACAAACGGCGTACACGATGTTTTATTTTCTCCTTACACTCTGGATGCTCTGTATACGTGGCGGCCACTCTCAATCGTGCGACACAAAACCTATCGGGGAAGGGGATGAGCCTAGCTCGGACAAGTTACAGCGCTGCGATTTGCTCGATCGCCTGTGTAAGATGCTAGGCGAAAGTAAAACAGATGGAACAGATGAACATCTCTCACCGAACGCACCGCTGAAAGCTTCAAACGAGGAGTAAAGTTGGGAAACTGAAGCGAACGTGATCTTTACGTGAAGGAATCGATTTTTTGCTAGTGACTGTTGCATTGCCGCTGATGCAGATAACAGTCCAGATGTATCGCATTACAACGAAACACACGGAAAACCACACTCACATACAAACGCACACACACACTCACAAATACATAGAAAGGCAAATACTAAAAAAGAATAACAAAAAAACCACACATCGATTCGATTCGTGGCCACAAAAAAAACCACACGATCGTGTTGGAGGGCAGTTTGGTCGAATGGTTCCGCACGGAAAATGCAACTAAACTGCACGTCCAATTTGCCGTAAGACACGATTGGCCACGTTGCCGATACACACGCACACCGTCTGCTGCTGTCTGCTGTCTGTTGGCGAACGGACGTCGTGTTTCGCGCGCGTACCGCTGTCAGGCGAACTTTCTGCCAACGGACGTCAACTGCTTGCATACTACCACTACTATTACTACTGCTTCTGCTGCTGCTGCTGCTGCTGTTGCTACTGCTGCTTGCTTGCTTGCTTGCTTCCGCTGCCAACGGCGGCCTGTGACTGATTGGAAACTCGTCTTCGAATCGTACCATCGGCTGCGAAAGACGAGCGTCTTCCATCTTCCGCTGTATCCCCTTCTCCTTACCCCCTCCTCCCCTCCCCTTCCCCCCCCTTCCCCCCCTGGCCATGTTTTAACCATCTCCTTCAGGAGAGACAGGCGCGTACTCGTGCACCACCCCGGTGCAGCCGAACAAATACACGCGCCGACCAAGACATATGGGGCCATTCGAAAGTAACAAGACACCCCGGGGTTTGGTGGGTTTAGTCTCGTCGGATCGAGGGCTCGACCCGAATCCGGTGTTTCGCATTCGAATCGCGCGGCATCGCAAGCTTTGGAAGCTTGTGCGAGCGGTTGGCGATGAGTTCGGTCTCACCGCTGTCACAATTCATATTTAGCCCACCGAGGAGACCCACATTTCTGGAACGGAACGGGTTTCCAATCGCGAATGAGTATTCCAATCGTCCGCATGATTAACGAGCGCCAGTTATTGCACTTCGCCGCCCGTTGTCCGTGTCGGCAAAGTAAAACAATCCAACAGGGGCAATGCCGCCACAGTGAAAGTTTATGTATAAAAATTGTAACGTTGTTTGAATGCCACCCGGGCGCGCAGGAACATCTCGGATGCTAATCTTCGTGTCCGTATATCAAACGAATCCATGGAGGATTTACTATAAGAATCACGTTTCCGATATTAATGGTCTTCTGTATCGTTATGCATAGCGTCAATAGGTGCGTGATTGGGTGGGAATGGAAATTCGCATCTTTCGCCGTTGTTTAGATTATTCTGTCACTTGAGTTCACATCGTTCGGCACCAGTACCAAGCGGCCAACGATGTAAAAAGACAGGCCCAGCAGTGTGACGCTTGTTTCGACAGGCCTCACAGGGACCGAAAATCCGATTCCGAAAACACATCACACACCAATGATCTGCAATGAATACACTATTATTGTTGCCCATTGCTCCGTGCACACAGCAGGCCGGTCCTGGGACACAAGACGCCAAAAGATCGAAATGAAATCTGATAACGAGCTTTCGGGATTCGATAATGTAGCGAATTGAATCGTGCCGACGCAGGGAATTGGCCGTTGGGCGGGTAGGAAATTGTAATTCTTTCGCAGAATTGGCAATGGCAAGTTTGGTGCAAGTGTGCAAGACAAACGGTGGGACGGGACGGTAGGGAGAAACAAAAAAGAATAATGACGAAAGCGGAAAGTAAGAGACAGGCAGTGACACAAAACTGTTCGATGACACACGGAACAAAAAAAAAATCAGCAGCTCCGAGACACAGACAGATAGGAAAAATGGTAGGAAAAATCTCTAGGTACCTTGAAGTAACGAAAGCACGCGTTAAGCATATGGAGCTCTTCATAGACATACAATCACACACAGACAGACACACACAAACACACCCTTATATGGGTTCCCGCACGCCTGGCACCCCCTGGCGGCCTGGTGGTGTGATCGGTTCTTTGTATCCTTGCTATTTTCGTGGTCGCGAATCGAAGTAGGGGGAGGTAGAGAAGAACGAGAGGAAAATGAGTGATTTAGAGATGGGAAATGAAAAGTACACCAACAAAAACACGCACACACACACACACACAGCGAAAGACGGAGAAAGAGCTAAATAAACCGTGTACTGACAATGAAGCATACAATTGTGGAAAGTGTAACAACCGTTTAGCAAGTTGCTTGCATGTGTTTTGTCTGTTTTTGTGTATGTAAGTGCGTGAGTGAGTGTGAAAATACAATAAGCGAATAGTGTTGTAAAAATAATGTGTAACGTGTGGTGCGGTACACCGGGGTAAAGATTGCAAAACTCAACATTACAATAAAAACAGTGTGCGTTAGATGGGAAAGGTGTTAGAAATGTGTTTTTGTGTGAATAATGATGCAAATTATGAACCAAAGTACCATTACAATGCGATTAGCCATCCGTTTGAATGTCTCGGCAATAGGTCGATCCTCGTTACAGAGTTCCACAACAGATGAAATAGAGCCAGTGTTCGATGAATCTGGTTCGGATTCATGAACCTTAATGAATCTTTGGACCAAACATATGGCTCTCTATCATGAATCTCGAATCAAGAACCTTCGAAGAGTCAATCTGTTAGAGCTTAAAGACTCATAAATCTTTAGGGGCTCGCTGACGATGCATGAATGACTAAGTATTCGATGCAAGGGATTATTCATTAAGGAGGAAGGACGATTCACTCATCAGACTCCAGGGTGACTAATCGTGTCAATTTTATATTTAAAAATCCCTTTTTTGGATAACGAAAAATGCGTCTTATCTAAAATCAACAAATCAAAATTATCTTGCAGATATGTTACCATAAATTCATCCATTTTTAAAGATTCTACAATGAATCTTTTGCGAGTCGTCTTCGAGAAATCCAATGAGTAAATAGATTTATGGATTAAAAGATTCATTTATCG
The DNA here is from genome assembly GCF_943734755.1 of Anopheles moucheti. Lineage (NCBI taxonomy): Eukaryota > Metazoa > Arthropoda > Insecta > Diptera > Culicidae > Anopheles > Anopheles moucheti. Next base: position 2,065,757 of record NC_069140.1, read on the forward strand.
TCGGAAATCTGGTAATCCATAAAGATTGCCATAAAATTGTTAAAAAAAAATAGTGTGCTCACTGTATCCTGTGTATTGTGGAACCATGTACGCCACACAGAAACACTTGCACCCACACAAAGAGCGACGATCGATCGACCATTGCACGGCTGCCAACAAAACGATCGCCGAACCACGACACGATGAGAATAAACGATCCGTTCGTGCTTAACGTGCAACTTCCAGCAAATGATCCTTGCGATGATCGATGGCCGGTGTACCAGCGGGTTAGGCAAAACTGGGCGCAGCGTGCGTTCCGTATTGTGTGCCGGATGGAACGCATTACGGGACTGCTGCATTGTTTCCATCCCGCCAAGGTTAGGCGAACAAAGTAAAGGCCCCCGGATGAAAACCGCACGGTATGAAAAATGGCCGCTATTTAGCACGCGGGCTGCCAACGACGCCACTCTAGCAATGGTTGTGCGCATCGTTGGTCAAACACAAACATTGCGTCCGGGCGTCGATCACGCCCTCCGTGGAACCGTTGGCTGGTTCGGTTGGCAAGAAATAAAGAACACGGTACTCACGGGTACAATAGCAAAACGGTTGCGGGTCCAGTGTTTGATTTAATGGGCCCCGTGTATACACGGCCATCTTCGACAGTTTTTGTTGTTATTGCCGTTGCTTTGCCCTTTTGCCGCTCAGTACGGCCCCACCCCCCCACAAACACACTCACACACTCAGTGTGAAATGTTTCGCCCAAGCGGGAAATATTCGACGCCCAGTCATTTGTTATGCTTTTGAAGCGCGATCAGGATGTGAACGAAGATCGATCGCGGAAGTGAAACATGTGTGCGTATGTGTGTGTGTGTATATGGACGGCTATGCGGTAAAACATCAAACGGGAAAACGCTCTTGAAGAGTACGATCGATTCATCGATGTCAGGCCGGTGCTCGAATCGATCAGCGGCCCAGTCCGATATGTTTGTAATACTTGAAAAAGAGCACGCAAATCGTCAATGCCAATATGTGGGACTGCTGGGTTTATACACTAGACATCTACATCCACCAACCGCCATCCGCCCTTTGGAAGCTGCAAAACGTTGGAACTATCCAAAACCCGCGGCCGAAAACGATCGGTACGGAAATGATGTAAACGCTCTTCATTGGCATTTAAAGTGATCCCAACCCCGACAGCACCACCCGGGGAGGCGTAACCGAAGGAATTGAGCTTAAAATGATCGCTAACCCGTTGGTGCTGGTCATAAACATAACTCTCCAATTATTACCCACCGGCATCAACCCGTCAGCACCTCGTGCTCACGCCCCGCTAATGGGGAGGCGAGCATGCGAAGGTGAGTAAATTTGTGCGATCGGAATGATTTAGGTGACGGCTCACAACATTCGGTTGCCAGTCCGGACGGCCGCTTTTCACTCCAGGCGACTGCACCCATGCAGGCCCCGAAGATTCCCGGTGGATGGGGGCGGTTTTAATAAATCCAAAATCGCGCCCACCGAGCACTGAGCTGGGGCAGAGACCTGCAGCATCATTCGCATTATTTAACAATCGACGTCCACCCGACAACGAAACACGTGTAGTGTAATGAAGCAATTTTTCGTTCCATTGGCGTGGCGCATATACGGTACACACACACACACTCATACACGCAACACATATTGGGAATCGATTCGGGCGAATTGGGGTGAACGGGAAAGGCGGGTGGCGGGAAAATCGAAAAGGAAAAATGCTGAATAAACCGCAGCGCCGTTAAGCACGAACGTGGACCACGCACGATCAAGCGACGTACGATCACGACCACGAAGCGTACTGAAGGGAAAACCATACACACACACACATACACAGAAACGCAAGCGCACGCACGTACACGAAGTTCACATATTTCGCTGCCGCGGCAATGAAGAAGTTTTCCTCACGCTGCGCCGTATGTATGGAGGGAGGGAAGGGTACGGAGAATTGCGGTACGAAGGGAGCCATATGATACACACATGTACGAGGTATAAATCTTTATGCCCCGAGAAGTCGACTCGCAGGCCGAGGTTCGCCGTTCCGAGGTGCACACATAAATTGGCCAGTATTTATATATATACGTGCTGAATAATGCTGTTTTCCCGTGAGTATGTGATGAAGGGGACGATGGGAGAGGGGGTGGGGGGGGGGTTGGGAGGGAGGGGAGGAGCAACCCGATCTCGACGGAAGAAGGGAATGGTGGTTGACGAGTGTATGTATGCGAGAAACAGAGAGAAAGAGAGTAAAAATATCAGCTAAGCTCCCCTTCAGCCATCCCATCGTCGATTGACCGGTGTCTGCAGATTTAACGGCAACGCTCGTTAATGAGTAGCCTTTCCACCTGGTCTTTACCCCACCCCTTGCTTAGCTTGGTCATCCGGGACATTTCGGGTGACAGTGACGTGGTGTGCCAAAAACGGCTAATGGGGAGTTCCCAGATGTCGGCATGTAATGATGAAATCCGAAACCTCCGACATCTTCGTCGGAACGGCATTGCCAAGTTCCAAGAAACCCGGCTGACATCCCGTCTAACCTGGATGCGCTAGGTAATGCGATGAACCGTCACCGTCTACTGAATTACTCCCATTCCGATCGATCAATTCGATTTCCACCCATCAACTGCAGCTCCCGCAGTTTTAGCTACTTCCGGGTGTCTCCGTGCGATCGATCAGCCTCCGGGCGGAAAAAGGGTTTAGACGTTCGTGACGTGACGGTTTGTGTGTGGACGAAATGAAGGCTCAAGCGGGGGTTAATTCAATTGCTTCGAAACGGATACGAAACATCACACAGCCTCGCAACTCAAACGCAGCCTTCGCGACGCTGCAGGCGGCCGGTAATGCCTCCCAGGCAGTTTCCTTCCCGCTCGGAGCGTGTTTCCGTGGCTGTGTGGCTTTGTTTTGGCAGTTGATTACACCCTTGCGAAACAGTGCAACCTTCCTTTTTGGTGCCTGCGGTTTTTGTTCGCCAAACGATGTGTCAGTGTCAGGTGGCAGCGAGTGAGTCAGCGCAACCCGATAGCGTCACGTTTTTGTGTGTGTTCGATTCAATATCGAAGATGAAGTTGAATGCGTTAGTCACACTTGACTGGCGCTTTTGCTGCCGTTTCACAACGTGCTGTCCGCGCTTTGCGGTGATCGAGGTCCTTCACGTGCAGCTGCAGTCACTGTACCCCATAATCAAGTGTGACAGCCATTTTCAGCGTGGACGTCACAGCCATCAGCAGAGAGGGTGTCGTCGGGCGCTCACTTGCCTGTCGGAGAACGGGTTTTTTGGGGGTCGGGAAATAATGAATTGTGTCCGCTTGTGTTTCAACAAAACACAACGGCCTAACGGCGTGATCGGCTAATCGTCCGGCCCCAGAACACTCCTGTGGTGGACCCGAGGTGCTGACCATCCCAATTAGTCGAAGCGATTGGGTAGGACCGATGATTAGTGTGCACACGCTTCAACAGCATTCCTGCATTCGCTTTCGCGGGGTAAACAAATAACCTGCACGCGTTTCACATATTTGCGTTTTGATTAATGAATGCGCTCACTTAACGCCTGCAAGAAGCTCACTGACGAAACTGACAAGGTGCCGGGACTGCCTTTCATCAAAACAACGTCGCTCGCGCGAATCGACGGATGTTCGACGGGGCGGCACGGACGGGACGGGACGGGACGGGCACCGATAAAAAGACCGTGTAATTAAAAATATTCATCATTACCGAACCGAGCCGCGGCCGAGCGGCCCAGTCCAGACGGACGACAGCAGACAGACAGAACAGGGCGGATGGGCAACATTAGCCGCACGCGCGCGCATTTTTATGTATTTCTCGCCGTTCTCTTCAACTTGAACTATTCTATCCGGCACAGATTTACACCAGGCGGCGTACCACGGTGTACTGCGGTGCCAGTCCAAACCTCGAGGACTGGCGTTTTATAATGTTTCGGCATCAATTCAGCTTCACCAGATTCACGATCGGATCAGTTCCCGCTCTCGACCCGTTTTCAGAGCTTTTGCAGTTTTGGAAGGAAAGGGACGTTTTGGGGCGGAGGGACTTACTGACCACCAAAAAGGGAGGCAGTGCGGGGGACAGGGAGGCAGGAAGGCAGAGGGCGAACGGCCAAGCGGTGGATGGAATTAATTGTTAACACGCACAAACGCACGCACGTCAAGAAATCTCGCACGGGACGGGACGGAACGAATGGAACGGGACGGGACGGTGTCGGGACGTACGCAGCCCGACCTGGCGCGCCCGTATCTCACGCGGTCTCACGAAAAACCGGGACCCGAACGCGGCGTTGTTCGCGTCTCGACGCCTCGGCTCACACTAGTAACGCACTCGCTGCTCTAAACATAAATATCTCTCGCCGTGGCGTGGCCCATGGCCAATCTGGCTGGCCTCCGTATCCGATAGATGGACCTGGCACCATCATTCTACCCAAACACACATATGCACGCACGCACGCACACAACGCTGGGACGCAGGACGGATTCGGGGGAGGGGGGGGGGGGGGGGGGGGGAGTGGAAACTCCGACGTGTCTCACCGTGGACATGTGTGCTGGGTTGTTGAAGATTTTTCAAATGTTTATAAATACGTAATGTGTGCGTTGCACGGCGCGCGTTCTGTTCTGCTCTCGTGGCCTCTAAAGGGAGTTCCTATCCAATTCCGATGAGACGCGCTCATCGACGAGAGGAGGCGGTCCGACGGGAATGAGCAAGACGCGCGTACCGGACCGGACCCGCAAAACCAAAACAGGCGGAAAAAGGGGTTTTGTCTCCCGCCCCGTCGCCGACCGTTGCCACCCGATGCTCCGTGATGACGCGGTTTTTTCCACGGATTTGTGCGTACACTGCTGATATTTTTAATTCTCTATCTCATTCTTAGTATGTAGTTTGAATTTTCCGCTTTTTTCTTCTCTCTCCTTTTTCGGGGATGCATCTTTCACTCTTGCTCTCAGCCACATGAACTCTTTTCACCGTGTGTAAGCCAGCCAGGGAAAAGGTGGAAAAACAGAAAGCATCGTGCAGCGTTGCTCCCCAGTTTTCAGTAATTCAATCGTTCTCTTTCGGTTGCTCCCTATTTGCCTCCAATTGGCAGCATCCAACATCTCGTGGCTAATTCTTTTGCACGCTTGATACTACCAATGCATTCTCAATAATTGTACTCCGCGTGTGAAAGGGTTGGCAACGCTTTCCCGCTCTTTCACGTACGCACACACCAGCCTGTTGAGAAAATGCTCGCTTTATGTATATATTAATACATAAGCAAGTAAGTTTTCCACGGGTCCGAGTCCGTGTCGGTGTGTGCGCTCGCCCGTGTGTGTGTGTGTGTGGCATTATTTTTTACGCCCTGTGTGATCGATTCCCGTACTATTCACTTACCGACGATCTTCTGACTGGGTGGTATGGTGAGGTGCCTCTCGTTCCAATTTCCACACCCCACAAAACATGTGCACTTTCACTACGAAAAATCATCCAATATAGTACGGTCGGTTAAATGTGGTAAATGCATTTGCCACCAGTGTGTTTTTTTGTGCGCAGTGTGACGTTGTGGCCGGTAATTCGGAACAAAAGATACGACCGGGAACTGTTGCAGAGGAATTAAATCTTATCGCAAAGCCTGCTTTCTCTGCTGCTGACTGAGCTTTGTGTACCGTAACGTAAGTTTTCACTGCTCATTATCGGGCCGTTGTCCTTTGGGAGTTTGGAAACGCTGCGACGGCTCCTGCCATTGTCATGACAGGCGGTCTGGACTGCACCAATAATGCACCCGGCAATGCGATGGGGAAAACACTATTGATCCTTTACTGTTGGCAGATGAGATTGAGTAGAGCAGTTTAGAAATGCGTTACGGGCAAGTGTCTGTAACGCTCGCATCCTAGTGCTCAAGTTCAGATTTAAAAATACAGCTTCACCGATTTGACAGCAGAGGGCGCACCATGCTACCATCTGTCAAGCTGGTTGAGCAGCGTGTGGCGTATTTTTTCTCTTCTGCTTTTCCATTTTTCCACCAATTGGAAAGCGTTTAACGTACGACGCACGTACATCTACGTATATGTACACACACACACACACTGAAAAAAAGAAAAGCCAAAATGCGTTGTTTACCCTTGGGTCGTTTGTGTGTGTGTACATACGAAATACGGGAAGCAGCCCGGTATCTTTCGTTGGCATCAGTGAAAGCAATACAACACACCAGCGTTGCAGATCTGCTGCGGCAAAAAAGAAGGAATCACATCCACGTTGTGCATACGTTGTGCGTGTATCGAACGATGATGATGATGATGATGATGATGATGACGTTATAAATGGATGCTGATTGCTTTAAAATGAACACCAAAAATCAGCATTTTGCCGTGTTCCCCCTCTGGGGAGGAAAGCTATCGGAAAATGATTACGTCACACGGTCATACGCTTATACGGGTCGTTCCGTCGGGGCCATCTGCCATCTCCGAAACGCGGCAGTCGCGCGTGCTGCTGTACGTGCGTTTGGTTTTTTTCTTTCGGGGGATGACTTTAAAGGAATGTTACCCCACATCACCCGGTTTAGTACACCCCGTAGGAGGGGAAGACTCTTCGGACTGGCTTAGAAACGTATGCCTGCCGGCATTAGCGTATGGGCGATACGTCAATACGTACGCAGCCAGTTCGCGCGGGTACGCAACCGTACCGCTGCGGGATGATGAATTTTTCAACGGCTTCAAACGCTGACTGCTGGGCAAATGGGTGGGAAAGGCAATGGCGCCAACTGGCGCTACTGCAAGCGTGCACTTGGGTACGGTTTGCGTGCTGCTTAATGAAGCGGTAATAAAAAAAGTGCCGCTGATTTTGTCAACGGAACGATCAAATTAGCACAATCGTGACTTACAAAACGAATTCGTCACGTGACCGATGAACGTACTGCTGCGGGCTGCGGTAAATTTTAATTTCGCTTCACTCCTCTGCTTCGGTGTATTTGCTTTGTTTTGTTTTATCCGATCGTCCATGCGTTGCGTGTAGTTAATTGTTTCGTGTGACAAGTGTTTATGATTGCAAGATTAGATGGGAAATCTGCGTTCCGGATCAAAGCGAGGATATCATTAGCCCGGGGGGATCACAAATTAACAAACACGCACCCGGTATAATGGGCAAAATTGTGGAGCCGCATATCGATCCTGGCTAAATATTTCGCTAATTGTGGTACGCTTAGCAGGAATTTATTTACTTATACATTCTGTTCCCATGTCCCTTGCGTTGCGAGTATAAACACAATTGGAAAATATTGTTGTCGCTTTAATAGCTTCAAATGATACTATCTGGTCGACACGAAGGAATAGCTTGAGAACGTCACTTAACGACGTAAACGTTTGTTCATGGAGCAACTACTAGCGCCCGGAAGCACATTTGACGATTGTCCTTGTCCGACGATCAGCGTTCAAGTGGAAACTACAAGAGTCATCCTAGTTCGAACGAAAGACAATCACTGAAAGTCTAGTAATCCTTCGCCTCAAGATGACTCGTCGTTCCGAGTATTTCCCTTTTCTTTGCCATCCCTTCCTTCTACGCTTTTTGCTGTGTTGTGTGGGGTGTTCGAGGTGCATTGTGTGTGTGTGAGTGTGTGTGTGTAAAAAACATACTGTCCTCGAGGACGAGCACATCCTTGAGAAGCACTTGGAAATAGTTGGCCTGAAAACTGGTCGCATTGCAGTTGACATCTCAGAACAATCGGGATCGGAATTGGAACTCTAAAGAGGACGGACACAAAATGGAAAATGAAGGGTAGAAAACGACAACAGCAACAAATACATGTAAAAAAAAAGATGTCGTCGATGTGCCGGTGGTCTTTCCGAAACGTTGGGGAGCTGGGAGTACGCGCGGCGAAAGAAGTGTTGCGGTGACTGTATTGCCCAGTTCCGCGATTTCCCCCAGTGCAGGGTGGAAATTGACCAGTGGGTGGTGGTGGAAAAGGAGTGGGAGTAAAAAACGTTGCAATTAAAACACGACAAACACTCAGAAATGCTTCAGCACAACAATTAACACTCATCGGCTTGATACACACGTGTTGGCAGTGCATTTGACATCGAGATAAAGAGACAGAGAGAAAGAGAGAACGCGCGCGAGTCCTGCGACGACTTGCGCCTAGTAATAATGAAACTCACACTCACGAAAAAAAAACTATCGAAGCACACGGGTACAGTGTGTGGGTGTGAGAAAAATCAAAACGAGCGGTGATGGATAAAAAAACAACAATCCAAAAGATAGAAAAAGACGAAAGATGGACACCGTGCAACGGATACGGTGATGATGGTGAGGGTTTCGGGTGCTTTCGATGCAAACGGCACCGAAAGTGCACTTACCTGAAAAAACAGCGTAAATGCTACCCATTGGTAGTATTTAGTGTGTCTTATCGTTAGCGCTCCGCTTCGTTGTGAATTGTCGACCCCAGGAAACGGCACTTCCTGGCCTTGCTTTTTCATAAATGCATCCACCACAGTGTAGGTTGAGTGTATCCAGCAATAGGTGTTCAAGACGTCCTCTGGAATATCTCTGCCGGGTGTGGAATATGGAATGGGAGGCATAGAAGTAAGGAAGATGCTCATTATGCTGGAGAGCGACACGCATTTTTCTGTGGCTGATGACCTTACCGAGTGTGTACACAGTCTATTGGGTTTCCGACGTACTGTCTTGTTGTAACTGCGATCGAAAACGTTACCAAGAGGATAACCGTTGCATTCGTGTGTAGTCGAAAAATTGAAGAATCTGTCTTTACATGGTTTACCTGTGCGGGACGAGGGACCAAAGGCTGAGGTTAGTTGAGTATCGCGGTTGGGGTAAAGTACGATAGGGGGGTAGGGGAGCACATTTCGACATAATTGGATACGCCGGATAAGAAATTGTTAGGAGATCTTTAGGAGAATCATTTCCAAAACAACTTTTTTCCACACGTTTATGTCGATCAGTTGAAATTACCTTCCAGATAGGATCAGTAGCTGGGCATAAATAAAGCTAAAGTGTTATTCAATTCATTCCGTGAATCGTGATACTCACCGATGACCTACTCACTTGCATAAATGCATAAACGCCTCTTAAAAACTCCATATTACTACTAGAAGGTGAATTTATGGGGGCTCTCTGAGTTGGCCCCCCCTGGTTCTTTCTAAAATAGGATGGCACTCCTTCAGCTAGATTTGTTTTGACTTTCTTTGAAAATGATCTACACCGACAGGGAAGGTGTCGGGATTTCGCACAGCAGACCAGAAGAAAGAGAAAGAGAGAAGAAAAGTCGGAAAACTGATTAATGTTGCTATTGGCCACGGGACAGTGGTTTTGTTGCTTGGACCCCACTTTCATCGTCCATCGACCCGGGAAGATTTTTACTTCTTCTGGCCGGTTTCTTTTTTTTTCGATAATAGGGCCCGTTCGGTAAGGAAGCTTTAGTTCGATCGGTTTGCTAGAATCGCGCTACTCAAAAGCTACGGAAAATTGAATTGTGCGAGAAATATAGCGTTTTGTTGTTTTGTGTAGGGTGGCGTGGTGGTCAAATTTATTTGCTGCTGAGAACAGTGTTTACATTTTACCGGATACTGGTGGATGCTGTGGCGTGTGTAAAGCGTATGCGCCTGTTTTTGATACATAGTTACGTGTGGGAAAGGGAGTTTCACAGGCTTTGTTAATTGTTTTACTTTACAGAGCAAATTCCATTTTCACTCAAGTTAAAGGCAACACCAATCAATTACCAGCTCGCAAACGCATCGTACAGTGAGCTACATTGTGAACGCACTGCAAAGGAAACTCCCTTTTTTGGTAGATGTTTTGTAGGTGAAGTGTTCGTGTTGCTGTGTGTAGCTGCTGCGAAAAATTTCTTGGCTGTTTGGTTACTGATCGGGTTTGATTGGTTATTACAGAAGCGTTGAAGGTAAAATGTGCATCAATCTATCGAACCAGGTTTGAACAAGGTAAATAGAGGTAAGTGGTGAAAGGTAGTTGGAGGCAGCGAAAAACTAGAAGCTGTAATTAAAAACCAAACGTATTTGCGCAACAATATGGAACAATGCGGAAAACTGTTGTTATGTGCCGTCAAAATGCTGATCTGATGACTAATGCACCGCGTATGGGCGATCGTATGACAGATCGTGTGTCGGTTTTAGCGTTGTTTGTTTAGTTATTTCTTATTTTTTGGTATGGGATTAGGTCGGTTGCCTCGCGCTGAATGGCACTCGATCTTTTGGGGAGATTATTATCGGCCCCCTGCGCTCGTTACCGGTCCGTATGGTGAGTTGTATATTTATTTATGCCGGGGCTTCCCAACTGCGAGGCAAATGCGGTGTGCTTCCGCGCAGGGTGTGAATTTGGTGGTTTTTCCTGTGCAGTCCAATCCATGTGCCCTACTATTCGCCAATCGTATCTCATCAACTACCGATTGCTGATGCTCTCTTTTGTTGGCTACGACCGAGCTGTGTGTTTGAGTATGAGTGCGGCTGTGTGTTTGTGGATTACCAATCGATGTAGAAGTACAATAAATTTTCCTTAAGCACCTGCATAATTTATATCGTTCAATAAAATTGGTGGAAATGTGATATCGTCTCAAGTGTGGCTTCTTTCCCATCGATAAAATGATCATGTACAGTTCCTCCTAACAAATGTTCATCACAAAACAGATACATTGTAGTGCCCTGAGCATAAGAATTCGTACCATCTTGTCTTTCTACAATGCGAAACTGAAGATAATGCAAGATTCACCAACAAAAACATAATGAACCTCATTTAAATCACCCTTAGCCGGTACTCTAGAACCTGTCGTATACGACAAACGACAAGGAACGATGATAGTATATTAAATTGCTGTAGAAAAACCCTGACAAACTTGCTAATTCATCGTCGTAGTACAGATATATTTCTATACACTTCTTAAAACATGCCGTTGGCACATCTTGCACACATGCATCTTGGTTTCTTGATGATGATTGAACAAAAATGAACGACAAATCCTAGAGCACCGCTTTCCGTTGTGTGAAGATTTGCAAGTTACTTAATGTAAAACATATCTTAAATAAAATGTGCATTGATTGCTTCGAAGGCAAATTAGTGATCAAACCAGGCGAAACTGCGGAATATTTTCATAACTCTGCTGGAATCTATAGACAAGGGATTTGCTTGCACTTAATACACAATTTAATTTTAGCTGGAACAACTTGAGAAAATCAGCTTCAAATCTAACATAATGTGAGAAGCGTCGCATGTAAGCATTGATTTCTATATACTAATGGCCGGTCTTCCGTTTTCGTACTTTGTCACAGTATGAACCATGTGTGATTTTAACCCTGATGTATAGTTTGGTAACTGACTTTATATACTGTTCAAAAGCGAGGGGTTGGGGTGGGGCTTATGGGAGTATAAAATAGTCTACAGCAGAATGAGGGCAAAAATAGGACAAAATGAATCAAACATACGAATATTACAATTGAAATAGTAAAAAAGAGGAAAGTAGTACAAAATAATCGCTAAACTATTCTCTTACTAATAAAGCTTTCGGAGCTGTAGTTGATAGTTGTAAATAATGAATGGTGGTCCGTGAAATCATGAGTTAAACAAGGATGTTTTAAACAATTGGTTAACAATAAAAATCAAATAGATAAAATAATCCACTGAAACCAACATGATTTATTATGTTGTAAAAGTCTCTTGAAAAAAGAATGAAACGTTACACAAATTGGATGACCTATAGATATCATTCTGAGATAAAAAATTGCTATGAAAAACGATGGACTAAACCATAGCGTGAACGGATCAAAATTTGTATCAAATGACTCAAGATATACTCATGCAAACTGAAAGTCTACTAGGGTATCATTTATCTGCGAGTGAGACAGGCGTACCCTTTGGTAAAAGTAAAATGAATATTATGGCAAAAAAGTTCAAAAGTTGTACAAAGTATACCGTAAGAAAGGAGCGAGAGGAAGAGATAGATTGAGAATGATAGAAAGTATAAAAGAGTAAAATGAGATAATAAAAATCTATCCAAAACAAATCATAGCGAGAACGATTTGGCCGCACTTCTACGAAAGGTGTATCATAAGTATCAAGGTAGTATGAAAACTGCAGTTTCAATATACTAGAAATATTATATAGAAGATTACCAAAAATAAAACAAGGCTAAATGGATAACAATAGATTCGGAACGGAAAAGAAGATGACGAAAAGGAAGAATGACGAAAACAAAACTGGTCTGCTAAGTAAAGAGTAACGACTCACCCCTGTTGCTGGATAAACCTAACTGTATCTTAAAAGGCCGTAAGTTTTGTTAGCACTTTGTGTGAATCTGTGTAGTAGTTTTGGGGACCAGTGTTTGTCAAAATACGCATGCTAGATTCGGTTTGTGCTTTTCCTGAAGAAGAATATACGATTAGTTGTAATAGGTTATACGTTGGTATCTATTGTTAATTATAAGAGAGTTTGGTTCAGTTTCGCGAAAAACCACAACGGTTTTTTTTGTTCATGTATGATCATTGTTGCGTGTACAATATAGCGATTTGATATCAACGTCGTATGATACTAGTCTACGAATGCGGCCTTATCATCAGGTTTGAACATCCTGCTCACACACGAGAGGCAGCTTGAGTTGTACCGAGCTTGAGTACCGAAACAATCCGCAAAAGGTTAGTAAAATAATATAAGAAAGCACTGCAACGCTTCACTGCAATAGGAATGAAGATCTTGTCTCCCTTAAACAGCATCCCTGTGAGGTGTACAACAGCTCTTGCTCTGGTCCTAAAATAATCATCCCGAGACAGTGAAACATTTTTTTTAAACAAATTATTGATATTTTTCGTGCTCTCATAGTTCCCTGGAAGAGAAAACCCACCACCACAACCTGATTAAATGCCGTGTGGTGATGAGTGATTCATCACCACAAAGGTTAAAATCACTCATAATTACATCATTCCTAAGCAAAATGACTTCCTTCTGGAGAAGGGCGTGAATAAAACTTTCCGTGTCGCAACGGATCCGAGACCGGGAACCGGACAGGAATGTAAAGAAGATGTATGAAATCATAATCAGCAGAGCAAATTAAGTATTAGCACCGTGCTGCTTAACTTGTTGCCATCGTGTTCACTCGGTGCCGCGTTCGCATTTACGGCGTAACAAATCGGACGTGGAGGTGGCGGTAGCAGAACGATGTGATAACTCTCACAAAGAGGTGTTAATGAAGATGAATTAAAGCTTTTCCGCCTACCGAACCGGATGGGTAAGGGCAGAAAGTGTAGAGAAAAAAGCAGTGGAAACGCTAGCACTCGGAAGTCCTTGGACACCGGATGGCAGAGATGCTGGTAAGATATTAAAGTTAAGGAGCACGGTTTTGGTAAGCAACCCCTCCACAGAACCTCTGGAGATTCTCTGGAGCTTACGACCAGATCCAAGTCCCGGGGGTTTGGAGTAACATCATAATCAATCAACCAACGCTAACGTTAGCCTCGTCTCTACGGCTGTCTGGTCATTAAGAGTACACCAGGTAAGTCCATTGGCTACTGTAATTACGATAGCGAACAGCCGAGAACGTTGGTTGAGTGTTAACGGGAGGTTTTTCCGAACTCATTTGCAGGGGTTGAGATGTTGGTTAGGCACCGAACATCACAACGTCGGCACGTCGTGAGCGAAATGGACGATTGCTCCCCTCGCCTGCATAACGCCGGACGATGAGTTATGCGAGGCAAAGCACACTTCACCGTAGCTGCCAGGCGCTGCCGTTGATGATTAGGTTGTGTTACATTGGAGGAGGACAAAAGGGATTTTAAATTGATTTTTAATCAGCAACCGCGCGGATGATGCGGGATGAAGGATGAAGTAATGTTATCGACACAGAAACACAGACACATGACAGTAAGGGTACGCGCGGCTATACGAACCTCTTGTGTTGTAGTCCTCTCCTGGAATCAATCGAGCTTCGGCTGGAACTAGCTCTGCCCATGTGTAGCAGTTTGGAGGAATCATGAATGCTCCCGCGGTCAGGAGCATCGGTTGATTCGAACTCAAGCGTGATACTAGGATCCAGCGGGTGTATCTTTTTCGATCCGCCGCTGTCGAGTAATGAGCTCACTAACGAGGCACTCCGAAATGATTTAAAACTCTTACGATTATCACAATCACTGAACATTTATGTGACCAAAATTCTAGCACACCCAGAGCCTTGCCATCATTGCACGTTGCTAACGGCACGTTGGCCGATGCTAGAACTACATCCGTTGCTACCGAGCTGGCTACAGTAATTGCGAACTTCCAGCAGCTGATGGTGGTGTCCGTCTACACCATATCTTGCCATCATGTGCAACCGGGACACTAACACCGGACCGTAGTTCATGTTCAAGTCACTATTTTACCTCCTTGGGGGTTGACCGGCCAATGGGTTCCGAATAGAAATCAAACATCGAACGGAACGGAAGAGGAAGACAACAATGAATAAAAAAACACACACTCTGGACCAGTACCACCAGTACCACACACACACTATCCCAAGCTCGCTCGTGTCAGTTTTATTTCGCTTTCGGAAAGATATTTGAGCGAGTTGGCATCGGAAGCGGAGGTTTCGCAAAATATGTCCGCTGACCCGCAACGTTGTGCACGAAAGTTAATAACCGTGGGGAGTTTGGGGATTCCTATTGGGGTCACTCACACCGAACGAACTGTACCGATGGTGTTTTTGTGGGTATATTTTTAGTACGTTAATTAAACTCGCCACTGATCTGGAGTGATGCGATTGCGACGAACGGGCATATTGGCATATTATCGACAACCTACGAGCACTAAAATCACGATTGGCAAAGCACTCGAACACGCGTTTGCTGGCACTGTTGGACCGTGTGCTCACCAATACCACGCGTGCTTGTTATTGTTACAGGGCGCGTATTGGCCCAACGCGGTGTAATATTGCTATAGAAATAAACAAACCGTTTGCTATTTCTTCACCAGCACAGAAACGACCACACGCGCGGTATCACCGTTCTACACTCCGCACATGGTGTGTGTTTGACAACTAAGTAGACCTGCAGCGTTACGTGGCGTTACACCGTGTCACTTTGGTAGATAGGCTCAGTGTTTTTTTTGGCAATCCTACCAGGCCCTGTACACTGACACACACTGATTTTCGATATGCAGATTAAGAAACCACTCCACTACGGCACAGACCATACGCATACACGCACTCTCCCCTACCAGCTCCACTGAGTGACGACGGCTAAGTAGCTCATTTTGTTCTGCCAAGAATTGACACAACGAACGTGACGTGCTGACCGGCAGGGTGGTGGGGTGACGGGGGGACAAGGAAGGGATAAACTTCACACTACACACAGGCACACTCACGCACGCACGCATACACACACACGTACAAGTGCCTTATTTGCCTCGTGTACTACTCGCGTAACGTACCGCGCACTCAAAACGGAAAACAGAAAAATGTCCGTAACGACATCAACGCACCAATAATAACAATAGTTCGATACGGTTACAGCGAAGCGTCACCCCATGCTTTTGCACCGTTGGCCGTCGTTGCAGATGTAAAGCGATGCGTACCGTCCTCGCGGGAATCGTCGTCCTCATTAGTGGTAGCCGGGGCCACTGCTATCGTGCGCTTTTGTGGGTACCATTCGGGCACCCTTCCCCGGTTCCGGTTCCGTATTGCACACTGCACACTCGGTCCTGGCGCACGGTTCTCCACACATGCACACAAACGCTCTACACTGTTACCACCACACGTTCGCTCGGCACCGCGTAAGGTTATGTTTCCCTGGCAGCCAAAAAGCTGACACCATTGTGGGGCATGTTGTTGTGCTACGATCACATATACACACACACACACACACACACACACACGTTTTCTCTGTATTGCAATGCACCTGTCTCACTGCTGCACGGGCCTGCCAAGGATTAAAGGAAGCACGACGATTGCTTTCGGCAGTGAAGTCACCATTTCCCCGGATACCGAATGTTACGTTCACGACGTTGCGTTACCGTTGCTCGCTCACTAACTTGCTCACCGCTCACTCACTCGCTCACTCGCTCGCTCGCTCGCTCGCTGTAGTCTTAGACCTGTTTCGCTCGCTCACTAATTAGCACTCACTGCTCGGGGACCAGGGCTCGCACTCACACTAAACCACGGCACGACGAAGGATCATGGATTGACGGCTGGGTGGCTGCTTCCTTGACGTCGTCGTATCACATCCAGGCACGTTTGACGTGACAAGGTCCAACTGCTGCTCGTTCCCGGACGGACGCGTATTGTCCGAGCACAGCTCAACCCGATGGATGCAATGCCGCTGCCACCGATCGCTGATAGCCATTGTTTGTTGCCGCTGCACACGCTGGAACGTTGCCACCGTCACAGCGCATATCGTTTCAGGGCGCCGTTACACCTTCATGGGGGACTTCGAACTTATTGTGCGAGCTTCGTTGTAGTGTGTATCGGTGCGTTACGCGAACGTAACCACGATCCCGAAAGGCCTTACTGCATTGCTTCTCGACCCCTGCTGTTTGGCGGCCCCAAGCGGTTAAAGGTTCGACGGTAAAGTTTTTGTACCACAACGCATCGCGATGCCTGCTGATGATGCTGACTGCTCCGTTCGCGTGACAAACAATGACAACCTGTACTGTAGCGAGCGATCTGTGCTATTTCTCGACGACGGGCTATTAATTGAATCTTGTCTCTTCACTCTGGCTTCGTTGATGGTTATCTGCGTGGCAACACTGCTACGGGCTGCTACTGCTAGTCGTCCAGCGCTTCATTCCATTCCAGGGCCTGTTCTGTTGATGGAATTAGATTAGGGAGAAAAACAAAAACGGAAAGGATAGGATAAATAAGTGACGAGCTCTTACGCTAGGCCCTAGGCCACAGGTCGTCCCGTGGCTGAGGACTCGCAAGTGATAGAATTAACCCATCCCCACCCCAGGGGGGCGGCACTTTGTCGAGTCCTGCGAGTTCGCGCGGTGCAGGTGTGTTGCGGTCCCTTCCAAATGTAATCTAAATTTAAAGCACCGGCATTGTCGTTTGTGTTCAGGTGGAATCGGAACACACCGCGAGCTAGTCATTTGAATCAGTCGACTTCTCCCTCACCGTGGCTTATGTAAATGTCGCCAGTGCCATAAGCTATTCGGCAGGAAATGAACATACTTTATCTTTTGCACAAAACACTGGTGACAGCTTTTTTTTGTTGTTAATCCAACGCAAATCCCTACCCCTAAACACGTCAAGGTTATATTTGGCCAATCCAGTATTCCCCAACATGTACACCGCGCAGAAGAAACTATTTTCAATTTCCACACTACAAAAGGGTTCGAATGTGACGAATTTCCGGAAGGTTTGACGAGAGATATGACAAAGAAAGTATGTCATTTTATGTACAACTCACTGCTCTGTACTACTTCAAGGCTAACCATGTGAAGTTGGCGTGAGTTTCTAAAGCTAAAGCTGACGAGCATAGGTACGCTGTACTTGGTTGCGTCTTGCCAGTCGCTTTTCGTCATGCCGAATTTTCGTCAAATGCTCGTCAAATAGATTACTCAACATTTATTTCTCACTTAACGAGCTGGGCACTACAACAACGACGGCACGCGGCAGGGAACATAAGGAAGAATGTTAAAGGAAGAATCGAGCTGGTGTGCTGAGTTGCTAAGGATGGCGCACTGGTTCAATATAAAGTTGTGAACGCACGTACCAAGTTACTGTTAATGCTAACAGTCGAACGTGACATTTACTTGTGACGATTATGAATGGAACGTGCACATCATCGCCAACTACTCGCGACGGTGTGCTCGGTAGGCTATTTCCGGGACCGGGACTCCAAACCGCCTCCCCTTCCCGGGGGAATCGTCTTACCCCGCAGACGCGAACGCGGCGCTAGACTACATAAATATCATTTAACCGGTCGAGCAACGACAAACTGCCGCATTTGCTGTAAATCATTTGCTTCTTTATACGATTTTCCATGGCTTCCGCAGTCGCTGCCTTCGGTAGGGTATTTCCTGTTCCTGCCGCTGTTGATTGACAGACCGCTCGATGTTGGGGGTTTTGAGCATTTTTAGCTCATCGTCCGGGAAACAACTCTATCTAAGACTGTGCGATTTCATTGGGCGGTTTGGTGCCAAAAAAGAACGTCCTTATTAGTTCAACGACATCAATGCTTTATTGCAGTGGAGGATCATTTCCCTTGGAGGCCCAGATCATGATCAGTATGATCATTTTTCGAACAGATAAAAAATACGAAATCAAAAATCCCGTTCAAGAAATAGAATACATGAATAGGTTGAAGTGAAAGGGAATATAAGGATTCACGGGGCGGCCAGATAGTGTATTGGTAGCGCAGGCGGCTGCACACGACAGGACCACGAGACATTTTCATCTGGACCACCACACCTCCGTACGCAGCACTGACTATCCCACGGGTAAATAAATTAAAAAAAGCCAGAAATGGTAGGCTTCAACATCCTGAGGATTTCGCGCCGATAAAGAAGAAGGAGTTTGAGTACACTGCGTACTTCTGGATCATTGGAACAGCACGATAGACAACTAATAACCCAACCAGACATCACCTGCAATTCCTTCCAGCAATATCCGTCCCCGGTTGCATTGCAGTTGTTTTAAGATTGATTTAATGTCGGGAATTGCTAATAAGTGCATCTAGGTTAGTGAATGAATATGGAACAGATTCCGGGGTGCTGCTTTTGGGAGAAGAAATTATAAAACAACACAAGATCACTCATTCGTAGCGAATGCGCCTCTCTCCATCTCTTTCTGTCTAGGCAAAATTCCATCCATTAGGTCGAATGAGTAGTGCACGAACTTTTCACGCTAAACCAACAGAATAAAAGACGAAAACTTCATATTATCGCACCGCATTCCCGGTGGTCCGTCGTAGTGTTTGTGCAGTGTTCATAAATTTATTCCGGCTTCCGTTTTCTCGGCTGCCAACATAATAATCATGAGCACATGAATATGGGAAATATCCCCACTGCTACCACTGCTCCATGGTGCAAAATGGAGGGTGTTGGTGCTTCGGTCTTTGCGACACAGTTGACACATAATAGGTTCCTATTTAAATTGCAGATTCCGAAAATCTAGCCCCCGCTCAATCCAGCATAAGTCCTCTTAGAGGGTGGCTTTAAAGCTCATCATTCAAATCGTGCATTCATCGGATCATCTGAGTTTTGGGCTGGGATTCATCGGCATGACTAACAGAACAGCCCGGGTGGAACCGACACCGAAACCTTCACTGACCTCCCGATCCCGATCCCCCAACCGACCACCCCTTCTAGGCTGGCGATGCGTATCGTTGATTGGGAAAATATTTACCGGCTTCTTAAGTTTCACTGCCTTTCATAATAATCCCCTTTGGAGTTTTGTGTCGCTTCCTTGGCTAGAAACTTCCACCCTTCCCACTGGTGACCGTCTTCTTCCCTTCGCCCACTGCTGTTAGGTTAATGGGGCAAACGTTTTGATGACGTTTTTTTTGGGAGCGGGTTCGAATTTTAAAACCGCGGGCCGGAAATGGTTTTCCGAGCCGTTTTTATGTCCGAATAGCACAAGTGGATTTTGTCGGACTATCAGGGGCAAAATTATGGAGAGTCTAGGACAAGGAGCACAACTAAATTACCTCTTTTTACAAATGTTTTGCTCCATAAATCACACTTGGTCAAGTGGCGGGAGGGTGGGGGTGGGAAGTTAATCAATACACTCGGAGCCCGGCAGCCAACCGTAACTAACCCGTTTTTAACGAGCTGATAAGCCCCGACCTCGAGCTGTTTTGGGGAGGGTTTTTCTGCTCATTTGAATATGCGAGTGAACGGATTTTGCCGAGATTTGCGGCGTGCTTTTTCTCGAGTTTTCGTTTTGGGCAAGATGTGGCCATTGTCAGGCGGGCCCCCAAATGTTGGGGTGTACTGGCGAAATTCATCATAATAGAATTACTTGCTAAAAGGAACTCTCCTACCACATCTATTTGCGCTGGCTGATCTTTTGTCCTCCCGAATTTTCACAACCCAATTCCACCCCCCAATTTCCGAATGGAGCTACAAAAGCTACAAATAGCCAGTATTTGACTTGCAGCGTGCCTGTTTCCGTGCCTATTGTTCTTTTCTGTCTCTTCAAGTACCATCGGGGAGTGCTTGCAAAAGCCAAACCAAAAGCGAACAATAAAAAAGGCACAATAAAACATCAACCACCACTCGTCTACCGCCACGCATCCCCATCGACAATAACAACGGAGGGAATCATTGGACCATTCCAGCCCGAAAAAACGGCCAAATGTTTCGTTCGATGGAACAAATACACGCTATTGAAACAACACGGAATATGCCCCTGACCTCAATCGTTGTAATCGATGTTTAACATTTGAGTGAAACGAGACCGTTGCAGCTCCGCTTCGGTTGCTCGGATAGCCGGACGGTTTATGCTGATTATGCAAAGGCCACCTAAAAGGGGGGAGGACGTACCGGGTCCTACGCCAAGGATCGAAGTACACACGGAGTCAAAAATCTCGCCGAGTTCCAAATGGCACTGGCAGGAACGGATCGCCCTGAGGAACAACTACAATTACGGGCTGCAGCTCAGATAAAACATGGCGTGCAGCGCGCAACCTAAGGACCTGGACACACCGAGGAAAAATGCTCGTGTCGTAGAAATATGTTTATCTGCTTATAAAAATGTGTGCTAGTGGGGGACTCGTGTTATTTTTCTGTGCTCGTCGCCTCATTTGATCCATCACAAAGGGACGATAAGCACGGGCCGGGGGCCAAGCGCCAGCTACTCGTGCTGGAAAAGGGAATTTATTTATAACAAACAATATTTATGTATACTGGGTTGCATAAATATAAATCCAGGCTATGCGACGACGAAGATGACGACGACGACGACGACACATGCGGCCACATAGTTGAGTGGACAAATGGAAACGTTGTCCGGCGATGCTCCCTCAAATCGGGGCACCCTTTTTATTTTCCCTGTTGTTGTTTGCTGGTTCTCATTTAGCTCGTTCATGTCCTGCCTTCTTTTGCTGGGCTTTCTTTTGCTCATCTGTCGAGTCAGTGCTGAGAAGTGGCTTTCAAAAACGTTTGTCTTTGTTAGCTGAAAGTATCTCGTCGAGAGATTGTGTGCACGTATGTATGTGCTTGTGTGTGTTGGTAGGGCAGAAGTGGATAATTCAACCCTCACCCGCCCTCCCCCCTTGCTCCACCACAAGTGTCCTTATCCTTCCCTTCAACTGGTTGATGGGGAGCGAGATGCGAAAGGAAGGTTTTGCTACGGAAGGGGAAATTATTGAACGAATTTTTGCATACAAATCGGAGACATACACAGAAGGCAAAAACAGCAAACAGAAAAGAGGATCCGTTTGCCCTACCAAGGGCCGAAGTGCCGAGTTCCGCAGGATGAAAGAGAAATCGTACATACGCACAGACACATACACACACCCAAGTGGCTCCACTGATTAAACTAAGCGAGCAACGAGCAATGGTGAAGCTATCGAACACCCCAAGCAAAATACACATAAATGCATAGCCGTTTTTGCTCGTAGTGTCTGTAGGTAGAGGGGCAGGGCCTGGGCTTGGAGGGAGGAATTTCCGCACGCACAACATAAGGGCCAAGATATGAAGAGACAGCGGTTATACGTTTTCCTCCCATCAACGAAGCAGCAGCTCGTCGGGAAGGACACAGCACACAAGTGCCCGCTTACAGCGTGTGGAAAAGAGATACAGATAAGCGATACAAGATGTAAAGCGATTAGGGGAAAAGGGGACAATGGAGTGAGACAGAATGAACAGAAGGGGAAGGAAGTTTTTGGAAGTTGGCTTCTTTGTTAAGTATATAATTTTACTAAACAAAGTGACTAAAGAAACATCTCTAATGCTTGAATAAGCAAATAGTAAAACAAGGAGGAAATGAAACTGTCAAATGTCATGCAAAGAGTAAGCCTATACCGAATGCGAGACAGAGCAAGAGAGGGAAAGAAAGAAACCACATCATCCGAGAGCTTTCTCCGATCTGGCAAACGAAACACGAAAGCTCGACACAGGTTGTGTTTGTGCCGTTGTATGTGCCCAAAAAAAAAACATTTCCCACTGATGTTTCGTAACGTGTGCTGGGTGAACGTCAAGGCAGGCTTTTCCAAACTCACTTGGCTCACACACTGCTGTTGCTGGTGGAAAACCCTTTTTTCCTCCCCCCATTCGGACGCACCACTGCACAAAACCATCACCATCAAATAGTTATGCAAGTGCAAATTAAAGGGAAAACCCGTCAAACATATTATCTGGTGGATCTCTTTGCTTTTCCCCCACGTACATATTTACAATGCCCCGAAAACCTCACATACACACTGCCAAAATGGTGGAAAAGTGAGAGTGAGCGCGAGTGTGAGATAAATCTCTCACATCGAACGTGAAAACCATTCACAAGCCCGAACGGCTGAAACACCGTCGAACCGTCGTACGTTATGGACGACCGTTTTGGGGCGGACCTGGGGTGGGTGGGTAGATGTGATATGTGTGAGTGTCTGTGTGTGTGTCTAGGGGTTACGGAATGCTAGAATCGACCCAATTTCACTGTGCATTTATAAATTTTTCTGAAAATTTAACCGACCAAATCAGATTTTCCCGTCTGCTTTCCACTGCATTATCACATGCTCGAGCCGTGCGAGAGCAAGCAAGGTGATAATTGCACCCCGTGAGACAGCGTGTGTGCGTGCGAGACAGAGACCGAACATGCACGGATTCAGATTCGGAACATGAATGCAAAAAGGAGCAATTTTCCCGTTTGTGTTGGATCAGCATGGCCAAACAGTGCCCATCAGGACGACCTTCCCACCCCTTCCCTTCCGTCTCTCATTCGGTCGAACTTTCCGTGACCCCCTCCCCCCTCTCCCTTCTTCACTTTTCCCTCTCCATCTATCCCTCACGGGCCCGGCCCGTCCAAGGATCAGCGGCAACAGCAGGTCGCGTACGAATGGACTATTTTAGCCGCATTTTATTTCGATTGAAGCGTAAGCGGTTTTGTCCACTATTCAGGCTGCTAAAGAATCAAACGAAGGGAGCGTTAAGCGAGGTACCATGCCCGGGCACGTCGAGGTCGTTCTCGTCTCCCCATTCCGTGCCCTTGTTGCCTCCCATCCACCAGCCCGGATGCACCATAAGGCATAAATAAAACAAAACAAAAATCGAAACTGCTGCTGCGAATAATTCAACATTCTGCTGCTGCTGCTGCTGCTATTGTAGTTGCAACTGCAGCTGCAGCTGCTGCTCTCTCGATGCACCTGACGTGGTGCTATCCGTGTGGCCGGTGATATTTATTTTTGTAACGGTTAGGGTTTTTTTCTGACGGTTTTCTATCCCTCCTCTTTGTATGCTGTGTTGGGTTTCGCTTTGAATTGTTTTAGTTATTGATGACCAGAGAGCCACAAAACAAAATGGAGAAACAAGGATAGTACGGTACGGCACTGCATCGCTTTTCACCTGTAAACTCGTGGCGATGCAGATACAGAAGGATTGTTAAGTGACTGCGAAGGCTAATCGGCGAGTGCATTGAAATCAAGTCAGTCACAATGGAAAAGTCACGAGGTGAGAATAAATGGGCAAAATGGAGAAATATCTAATAATATACCATCCATTTTTTAACACTAGAGTTAACGGACCATTCATTTTGACTGATTGTTTAGATCACATTGATTTTTAGGTATGAACGATGCAACCGTAAGTAGATGCACGATATTTACACATCTGAACTTCTAAAAAAACTCCTAAAATTGTTAAAATCTTTTAAATTTTCATAAAATCAAGCAACAAAAAGAAATGCTTTGAAAAAGTGTCTAAACGCTGAACGCTTTTCTCCATCTTTGTTGGAAGTTTTTCCAACAAATACCAATAGTTCCATTTTTTCTACACCCCATCTTGTGGGTGTTGAAATGAATCAATCAACATTCGCAAACACCTTCCATTGTCACGTACTGGAAAACCCCACCTCCACCGCATTGTTTCGTACACTATAACGACCCATTGTGTTGGTAGCCGTATTATTTGTGTGCGGGTCAATTCGATTTCCCCCCGCTAATGCCTCAAATTGTCTTTGCTCGAATGCTGCTGCACTGGCGCATAATAGCTCGGGTGTTGGTTCAGCGTTGGTTTGAGGCAGGTCGGTACGGTTTGGCGTTAAACGAAGACAGAGAGCGAGACGGAGCGAACCATCAGTACACGATGGGTTTTGCGAATGCGAGTTGTCCGGCTTTATGGGGTCGGTTGTGGTTTGATTTGATTTAGATTTTAGGACACACCACTTTGCAGAAGGAGGACATTTGCCGCCACCGCCACCGACGACGGCGACGGTGACGATGACTTCGATGTACGCGCACACCTGGTGGTAAATGGTTTTCCCAATGAATTAAGGGGACCGTCCTGTACTGTGTTCCGTTTTTGTTTTCTGTCCCCCATTCTGGACCTGACACGTTTGCTGACAATTATATTCCCTACAAACGATCACTTTCAATCCCGCTTCGATGCGTACCAACAGGGGCAAACGAGTTGTGGCTGTGTGTTATTTAGCTGCCACAAAGCAATCCTTCTAGAAGAGATAATGTTTAAACGTACGTAATGTGAGTAAGATGGATCTCAATAATTGCAGATCTTTAAGAGCACAAATTTCCCTGCTCAGAACTCTTTGTTTTAATAGAATTTTACGGGAAACCTCATCGCCATTGCACAGCCAGAGTAATTCAATAAATCATGCAGACAATTTCCAAAATTTCATCAGCCGCCTTCTACCTCACTTGGTTGCGGACCGTTAATTGACAACAGGCAAAGGACAACTCCGAAACGTTTGACATTAAGCACCGCCGTCGATCGGACAGGAAGCGCACAAACGTTACTTAACCGCTCCCGACCTGCCACCGTTGCGTTATCCTTGGTGTAGGCGCTCAATATTTAGAGCATTCGACGGGGTTTTCCTTTCGCCTCCAAGTGGAAACGCTGCAGATCTAACTCCGCAAGGGCTGCGAATTTTCCCATCACGTTGCTCTCAGCATTTGCGTACATTTTCCCAACGCTTCGCTCACGGCAGATTCTCTCCGGCATTCTTGGTTCACCACTGCTCATTTCAGTGCCGTTCGCATCCGGAGGCATTCCGTCCCGTTCTGGCCTGCCCGCTGTTATCAGTAGCTGGGATGCGAGATTTTCCAGCACAGTACACTGACTGGTCGTGGTGGCAAAGGCATCTGGCACCTTTGTGTAGTGCGCAAGTAGCGGAGCTTCAACACAAAACACCGGCAGCTGTGTGTAGGGCAAGAAAAATGCGCTTAGTGCGAAGAGACCGAGGATCCAACCGAGTCGGGCCTTTCTTTCCTGCACACGAACGCATCCTATCTACAGGGCTACGACTTTACCTAAAACTTAAGCTCTCTCCTAGCTGCTGTTCAACGGTGTTCCTTCTCTGTTGTTCCTCGCTGGGAAGCTCTATTTCCATTGCAGCTTTACGGGCTTCATCAGCACCACCATGCCACGGCTGCTAGCAATCTCTGACTCCCGATAGTTTGCTGTTTTTCCCAGCTCCGAAACAAGCGAGTCGCTCATTTTCTGGCCTCATTCGAACGCAGCCGCACACCGCCGAGTGCCCGAGAGGGAAGTTTGCGGTGTGCAGGATAAACCTTACCGACGGCGGACGACGGTTATTATATAATCACCACGTTTCGTCCTTTCGATGCGGTTCTCGCTGAATGGAAATCGAAAAGCACCCCCCAAAATCGCAACGACACACACACACAAACACAAGCAGGGTGCACTACGGACGCTGCACAAATCAGCCGATGCGGATGGTGAAGGGAAAATAAAATGGCAAAACTGTGCGAAGGAATATTTAAGGCATTTCAAAAAAAATAAAGGCCCCCGCTCGGTAAAACATGGAGTGACCTCGTCCTTCAGCTGTTCGACGCTACGCTTCGACGATTGAGGTTGGCCTTTGCATATGCCTCGAAAAGCACGGGCAAAGGGCAAAACCAGACAAAGGGAAGCCAGTTTTTTGTCAGTGGGGAACACAGGGGAACTAAAGCTCGCGTCTGACTCCACAATTTGGGGTGCAATTCGTCCAGGTATAACGCAAATGAATTCGACTGTTGACGAATGCGGGGTTTTTTTTCGAACGAAGCTATGATTGATTTTCGAATGCTTGATTTGTGCATTCGTCTTCTTCAAAATGTCTCAATTTCGTCTTGTTGACAGACAGTTCGTCTTTCTAGTTGAAGAAACAAATCATCGGAAGATATTGCTGTTGCGATACGATCGTTATGTCCTTATCATTCAACATCAACGTCACGGAGCGGAATACCGCTGTACTAAACAATAGATGTAATCAAAATTAACAAACCTTCATCAAACTTCCCAAAGCTCCAAAACCAGGGCTTAAATCTTATGTTGATAATTCGATGTTGGAATATAAACCTCAGCAGTAAGCTGATGATGAAACATCGACACTGAGTACTAATGAAGCCAGTACATCTTCAAAACCTCGAGTTAAGACGTCCAAAGTACAACAAAATCCGAATGATCTCTACTCCTCCGACAAAATGCTGTCATGAACAATGCTACTTTGACACTGTCCGAAAAAAAGAACACCCTTTTATGAAATCTACTACTGAGCCAAACGTAATGGGGGCGCCTGGTTGTTCATATAAAACACAATCCCATAACATTGTTCATTTCCAAACGCTGTCATCCACCACCCGGGGGACACTGCACTCAGTTTAAAGAATGTTTTCCCAGCGGGCGGAAGGAAAATCTGTGGCGGAATGAAGGGAAGGGGGAATTTTCCCACCCTACCTTGTCAGCGATGTGGCGAAGGTGTTCCACTAATGCCACAGTCGGCAGCTCATGAATGGCAAGAAACATGCAGCGAGACATGCAAGTCCTTCCTTCGCTTCTAGCTTTGGTTAAAGGTTGACATCGAAACTGACAATAGCAGTGGGGGCGAACTGATTCGAACGGGCGACTCCGATGGGACACGTGTCGGGCTGGTGCTGTTTGACATCGCGAAGCGCGTCTCACAGCTCGAAGGCATTTCTGGAGCAGTCGACTGAGGTCGTAAGAAGTCAATTGTTCGTAAACGGTGTCAATTGGTTGTGTATTTTCGATTAGTTGCCGTGCCGAAGGTACATACCCCATATACCTATCGTGATGAGGTTTTTTAAAGGTACAATAGAAACGCTAAAGAAATATTGGCAGAATGAAGAACTTATTGAAAAGTTTGCCCGAAAACCCTGTCCCAACCAAAACAAGAGGAGAAGAAATGGATTTACTGCACGAAAGTTTACTTTCTTTTGGACTCTGTCACAGACGACACAAAGGATGGTTTCCAGTTGGGTAGAAAAAGAAAAGCTTGACCGAAGCTTCTTCCAGAAGGACATGGCAGCGCTCACACAGACACACACACACACACTCCATCCAACAAGAGTGCTCACAGACACACAGGCGTGATATCTGTCACCCAGCAGATGACACACGTGTAAAAATAAAGCAAACGAGCAACATTTTCATCCCGAGCTTTGTCATCGTAATCACATGATTGTGACCGACATGACGTGTTTTTCCTGTAGTCAAACATGAGTTTTTCCCTCTTTGTGTGTATCTTAACAGAGTGACGTACAGTGAGGACAGTGAGGTGGTGCCCCGGTTTGAAAAGCAAAACTCTCCCATGTGCATGCAGTTAGTAGCTTTGCTTCCAAAAAATTAATGAAGCAGACGAGCGAAGAACATTTGCTCGATTTTTATGATACAGTTGAACGTTTTCTTGCATCATTTCATCCGGGTCTTCCAATGCACACTCGCTGAAATTGCGATTACCGTTTTCATACTTTGCATATCAATCATTTATGCATTCGCATCGTCTTCAGCGCCCGACTCCGTCCATTTTTGGCGAATAATGGCCGCTATTGCTATGCGCTTTCGGGGGAGAGAAAAGCAAAAACCAAAAATAAAAAATCTCCGCCATCGAGGTTTTATGATGCAGGCACGACTTGAATCAAATATGAAAGATTTCATTTTCGCTACCGCAACCGGTGCGAGACAACCAACCAAAACGGCGAAATCGGAAAACAGGCAGGAAATCGTCGTCGTCAGCCCGTCTACCGAGACACCACCAACAGCTTGATTCTCTTTAACTTTTTATGGTACAGTAGATGAAAGAAGGAACTGGTGTGTGTGTGTGTGTGTGTCTCACAACCACCGGCCCCGAAAAAAAGAGGCCCACCGTTTTCTATCAGCACTTTGGCACGGTAGAAACCTCCCCCCCTCCTGAACGTATCGCTATATACACATAGATATATTATAGCATAATATTATTTCCTTCATCGGGGTTTTCCGCGAAACCGGGCCGGATTTGGACGGCAGCATTGGATTTCGCATTTTTGTCCCCACCTTCTCAGGGGTGGTTCCCATTCTACCCAGCAACATCGAGGCTCAAAACCCCAAACCAACCCAAACCCAATCATCATCTCATTTCGGTTTTGATGTGGTCGTGAAACTCGCGAGTGGTCACGTCACACCAGAGCACGATTACGTTTTCTGATCTGATCTCAGGAACTCCATCCTCGGGAGTCGGGGGAAGGATGTCGCGGAGGGGGCAGAAGAAAACACATTTCTTGAAACGGGTCCTTCCAGCGATTGGGGAATTGATTATGGCCGGTTCTAGCTGTCGCGATCGAAATCCATATCCTCGGCGCACTCTCTAGAGGCAGGCTATAACTTCTCCATCATTGAGCAGGCCCTTCTTCCTACACCCACCCACCCACCTATTCTGGGTTCCAGTGCGTGTGTGTGTGTGGGTATGTGTGTCTGCGTTTTTTTTTCATGACCACTTCCACAGCACAGTGCACCACAAGTTCGACTCGAAAAACGTTGGCCTTCGACCGCATAACGGTTGCGGTACGTGCATTCTCGAGGCATCTTCTGTTCGCCAGCTCTGGTGCCACGTTCGTTCGACCGCACTTTTAGACAGCTTTTTAAGGGGGTGGGGGAGGGGGAGGGGAGGGTTTGCTGTTTCACCTACATTTCCTTTTCACCCACATTTTCACGATCGACCGTTAAGGTTGCTTTAGTTTCCTGCACTTTTCCCCGTACCAGGGCCACGAACTCTAATGTCCGTTTGTCCGTTCTTGTTTTTATTGTTGAGTTGCGCTTCACGGACGTACTTCACGAACTCACTCACTCGCCTGACCCACCAACGCGTGCCTTTCAGACCGCGTGTCTGTATGTGTTTGTGTGTGTGTGTACGTGTGCACATGGGTGAATGTGTATAACACTGCAGGGATTTGGTCGTTTGTTCAACACTGGTTTAGTTCCGCTTTAAAATCCCCAAACGAAAAATCTAGTGCGAGTTTCTTCCTGCGGAAATCCTTTCGCGAATTGTCCTTCCGTACCACAATCTTTGCACTTTGTGCTGCGTTTTCTTCAATACAGTTTTTGAACAGTTTTGGTCAGAAAAAATATAGTAGAACGTTTAGCCAATCGTAGTTAAAGCTACAAAAGCTCCCACATTAAACTGCACTGGATGTTCAGGATATTCAGAAGAATTTGTCAGCAAAATTGTTGGATCTCGGTGGCCGGTCTTGAGGTGTTCTGTACCTCCCACTCTCTCTACCCTTCTGACCCTTCCGAACATACACGCACACACACAATGTACGCACACTTACTAACGCACGTAGGCACGCACGCAAGGACCCACTGGACCGCCAATTTCCCTACCGCACCACGTGTGTATGTTTTGGTCTATATGTATCGCTATGTATGTATGTATGTGTGTGTGTGTTTTTTTTTCAACCTCTCCTGGTCCTCTCCTGCTGCTCCTTTCTCCTCCGCCCTTCCCAAGCAGAGGGATCCTGGAGCCCGGTTGTAGCTGACGGGATTGGTACGGTGGAGGCGCGCTCGTGCGAGGGACGGCCAAAACGCAAAAACGCACCCGGTTACGCGGTACGAACGCAAAAACCGAACAAACGGAAACACCGAAACACAACACACCAACGGACGACACAACGGCGTGCACACACTAGAAGACCAAAAAAACAATATCTATGTACCGCATCGCACAGAAAGTTTCGCGCGGCCTGCTCGCCGTAACACTGCTCGCCACACTAACAACTTCTTCGGCCACCAGGCGGTACGGAACGGCACTGCTGCTACCGAAATGTCCCGCATACATACGGCCACCACACACACAACCGAACGGGGATCCGAGAGTGCCCACTCAACACACAGACGCACGCTTTGCCTTCGTGAACGCAGACAAGGACGGAACGATGCAGAGCGATGGTGAAATGGAAAATGAGGGAAACAATTTCACACACAGAGGTACATCCTAACAGTTTTGTTCCGTTTCTCCGGCACGGACGGGTCTGCACCGCTCTGCACACATCGCTTTTGTTCGTGTTGGTGTTGGAGATGGCACCACTGACCCCCTTTTTTCACCCACCCCCTTCGCGACAACGAGCGCACGGAAGGCGGGAGGAAACGGAAATGATAGGGAGCCGGAAACGCTACACGAAGGGCCAACTGGAATTGGGGGAAAACATTGCAACGGCATGAGAGCGAATCCGCCAGGCGCTCGAACAGATCCGCAATGCCGCCCGCTATCTTTGTTGCACGACCACCAACTGCGTTGGGGTACCATTCCACTCGCTCATCCCTCCGTGGGTGAGTAAAATGTCTCACTATACTCGTGCGCCTTCTCACTTTGCACTCCCACCTCGCAACGCCCGTCCCTTCTTCGCAAACAACCACGTCACGCGGTGAAATTCCATCACTGGATTGCCAAAAGCTCCCTCTCTCACTCACGCTCGGTCGTTCTCACTCCGTTATGCTTTTCCAAGCGGTTGAGTTTTCCCGAAATTTGCTAGCTCCGGGGCTCCCGCTCGCACATTTTCTGCTGCACGTTCATTTCCAGATTCCCGATCGTCCACGCTCAATCTGTGCAATTTCACCAAACACTCATCCTCATCCAACGGACCTTCGGGGGGGAGGGCGCTTTATTGGCTAAATATTCATGTGCTGGTGTGTAATGCATGGCACGCGGCTCTACACAGTTCCCGTCTCGCCGAACGGAGTTTTGCTTACTCGAGCGAGAATAAAAAAAACGGAGCTGCAAGAGTTCCTGCTCTGGTGCACTGGAACTTAGTGGCATAGGTTTCGCATAGATCATTTGTGAATGGGTCCACATTGAACGTGGTACGGTTGTTACGTGAAATGAATGTACCGTCGAACGCAAGCTCGATAATGGTTTGGGGAAATCGGATCCGCAAATCTAGCAAAAGAGAGAGAGGACCCAAGAGAGAAGCAGCCATATTTGCACACAGCATAAATAAATGGATAAATGAAAAATCAGCCCACCAGATACGGCGATAC
Source organism: Anopheles moucheti (assembly GCF_943734755.1). NCBI lineage: Eukaryota > Metazoa > Arthropoda > Insecta > Diptera > Culicidae > Anopheles > Anopheles moucheti. The sequence goes on from NC_069140.1 coordinate 2,097,137, forward strand.
GGACGGACAGAAGTCTCCCGAATGTCCTACGGGGACATGCATTTTATGGTCGAAGGAATCACGAAAGGCACGACTCCTCACACAGTAGCACAGTAGTAGATCAAGCAGCTAAGCAGTGTGTCCTAGCAGTACAACAGCCGAGTACAGAGCGAGAGCGCACCATAACACAGTGAGCGGGAAGGAGAGCTACCGTTTGTGTGAAGCGAAGAAGATAATTAAAACGATCCTAACTACTTGACGGTAGAAGGTTTGAGAAGGTCCTCGGGAATATCTTTCGAACGATGTGATAGGACATCGGAAGAACTCAGGCGATAGTGAGACGAAGTACCGAGCCAGGGCCTGGATGTTTTACGGACGAAGAACGCTCGAAACATTGCTCAATAATAATAAAAATCCCACGACACAATTGCTCGCTGAAGGGCTTCACATACTACCACCACTACCAGTGTGGTGGAATTAGTATCCTTTTTCGCTCTTTCGAACGCTCGCTCTCTTTCTTTCTTTCTCTTTCGTTAATAGTCCTTCTTCAGTCCGACTGCTACTGCTCCAACAGTCGGAGAGCTGGTGAGGATGTCCTTTCATTCAAACTTCACTCTACACACCAGTACACCGCGTTGCGACACTACATCCAAACACACACACACATACAGAGAGCGCTAGTATGTAAATACACAAAATATGATGCGCGAAGAAAAGAGCACTAAGCCTGGTGCAGGAAGGAGGCAAGAGAGAAAGATAGTCACTCCACACGTTCCTGGTTGGCAACACTGCCACTGCCTGCACAATCGACACATACACGCGCCCTAACACACACACAGTCAAATAAATGAAAGCACATCACGTAAGTCGCACACACCGAAACACTGTCCTTATGCGAAGAAGCGCATCACACTGCATAAACGCGTCGGAAGGGGGCCATAGTAGCCGAGCTTGAATCGTTCTGCAAACTCCAACAACATTCCTCTGTCACATGGTTTCCCTGGCCACACACGCACTTCACTACTCGTACATACATACACACACAAAAGGGGGGGCGGAGAGATGAGCACATACAACGATCAATCGCGTAAATCCTTGTGATTGTCTGAGGATTTCCATTTTCCTTTAGCTTTATTACTTGTTTCACAGGTACTTCAGAACTTTCTGAACATTCTGAGACCTCTGTTCCGCACGAAGCTTTCGGTGATGTGATCGAAGTTACCCTCCCCCCAAAAAACTCAAGCCCCCCCCCCCCCCCCCCAAACAAAAAAAACTCAAGCGATGTACACGCCGATGTCAACTTTTGCCCTCAAAGAAAGTTTCGATGCTTTAACTTGCGTTGTCAGAGCGTACTTGGGTGATGGGAAAAAGTGTTGTCTGAAGTGGTGTCGTGTTCGTTCCTCGTCCATACACACGCAGGAAGATCGGAGGGATATATGACGCTGGGCGAAAGCAATCGTTTAGTAAATCTTGGATTACTGATTGTGGATGAGATTTGAAGTTTTGGTTCACTGCCAGCAAATTGTCCCATACGATACTGTCAGAAGTCTTTTGATTGTTCCCACACAGGTCGAGCGGTGTTACGGCCCGTACGACAGACAGGTCGGCTTTAAAGGAGCACTAAATCGTGGTCACGAATTATGACTCTGTCTGTAAAACGGGGTCTTGGCACTTATTTGTGCGACGTGTGCACACTGCCCAACCGTCCGGAGCCAACGCGCGCCGATCATCGTTTGCTTGGCGCTGTGGTGTGGTGAACCCGGCTCGCCCACACCGTTCAACCCCACAACTGGCCAGCAAATGTGTGACCCTCTCGTACGTTTTGTTAGTCAAACGATTTATAATGCTGCAGCATAAACCCTCGGTCGTTTTCCCCCTCACAGGACGACCTCACTACTGCAGCAAGCATGTAAAAAGCCAACAGCCATTGCTTACAGTGCGGGCGATTCATAACTAAAATCTAAACAAAACGATAAACCTTGGGACCGTGTGAGAGCTAGCACACCAAGAACGGGAAAGAAAAAAAAAGACGAAGCATTCACTGCGATAACGTAACGAAACCTGATCGTCCGTCGGTAAGGCGTTCCGTCGCGTTGCAACGGGTGCAACACACGGTCGGGGCAGCGCGCGTTCGTTACACGACCCCCGAGCAGCACAACATGCCGAGAATTATAATTATTGATCCTCGGCCAACACGGCGGACGGCAGCGACAGCAACTTAATCCAAACTGTCGTCATCGTGCATCGTCGCCGTCTTCATCGCTTTGTTGACGGGCGATAATATTTTTGGAACCCGAAAGGTTTCCTTTGCATCGCGGCTACGAGATGGTGTGGCGTACAGGATAGGAAGGGCTAGCGGTGCCACTAAGGTTTGCCCTGCTCTGGGTATGCCGGTGCACCATTTGGACGTGGCGCTTTGCTTATTTTACTGCACGAACAAAGCTGAACCAAAAAGACACAAAATCCCTTTTTCCCGATTACCCAACGACCCAGGGGGCGGGCGGCGATGCGAGCTAATAAAAACAGTGGACACCTATTCGTTTTTCTTGGATGCCTGCTGATAGCCTTTTGGGTTTACAAATGTACAGCATGTCCAGGGCCCGCACCAAAACGGACCCCGAAAGGACGTGAAGTTGGGCAAAAAAAAGGAAAAAAGAAGGCCAACATTACAACGATTGACGACGATTTGAGTTTTCCACCCCGGGAAAATACCAGCCCCGCGTGATGGTGTCCGTTAGTGCGACACCCGTTTCGGGGTGATTTGTTTACCCACCCTGTACACCAGCGTTCCATCCCCCACTGCCACACTGCCACTCGCTCCGCAAATAAATACAGCAGCGGATGTTGTTGCAGCAACAGCAGTAACGTTGCCTAACGATCGTTGCATTTCATTGCTGCCATCCTGCCTCAGTCGTGTACGCCACCACCGGCACCACCGGAGCATGGCTGCCGGATGATGAATGTTTACACTTTTTTGTGTCCTTCTCCCCGGGAACTTTCCCTTCGGACTTGCGGTTCTGGAATGTGCCACTATTCCGGCTCGGTTGCGGTTAACTCGCGCGAATGCCGCAGTTGCAACTTGCGACGGTTCATCGGACGATGGGCATTCGGCCAAACAGGGAGCGGAAGGTGTTAATAAAGTACTGCAGCTGCTTCCCGACCGGTCCGGGGCTCTGTCCGAGCAGTGCAAAGTGCAAAGATGAACATATAACATTTCCACCCCGGGAAACAATTTGGTGGTGAGTGAGCAGTTTGTATGAAGTAACTGGTTAGCTGACCAGAAGATTGCAATACATTGGACATTGGACATGAAGAAATGGGACACATCGTACGATGATATGCGAAGGGCAAATGTTTACTTCCCAAGCGGTGTCACAGTCTCAGCTTGATCATTCTCCAGTAGTGACGATGGTGATGAACTCGGAGTACCTCGTACTCGGCTGGCTACAAATAAAATCGTATAATGCTAGCCCCTGCAGCAGAGAGCATCAGTAGTGTGCCTCTGCATAATCGCTCGGTCCCTATTTTTATTCGCATTGTATGTGCGCCTTTGTCAGAGTGGAGCTGGTGAGGGTGGACACTCTTCACCTCACCGTCAGCCTCATCCCCCCGTTCCCACTCCGAAGAACCTGAGAAAATTGCAAACCCGAGGCAGATGACCCGTAATTCGGGTGCGAAATTCATATGCGATACTCGGGGTGAGCTCGGGTGATGGGTGAATAAGGTGGTGATGGTGGGTGATGGTGGCGCTGAAGAACGGGTTTGGAATTAATATCATAATGCCATTGCACCAAAACTAACAAGCGCACGAGTTAATGGGACCCGGGAACCGAAATTGGGGAACGGGCCGGGGAGGTGACTGTGTCGCAAAAGAATGAATTATCCGACGACATGCTTCGAAAGTGCCACGTTTTATGCACCCGACAACCCGACACAAGACACAAACTGCACCGCACGTATCCCCGGCACGGCGAAGACACTTTGCTACTGTACGCTCGCCCTGTCTCACTCGCCCTGACTGGGACGCGTGCTATCTGTCTGTCGCATTCTTTTTCACACATACTATCATACTATCACACACACACACAGGCAGAAGCACATCGAAATGACATCCTTTTTTTCTTCCGTCTTGCTGCTGCTGCTGCTGCCGTTCGTCGTGTGCAGGAACATTTTCCAATGTCCCCAGGACACCAAAGGGGATCTCCCCACTCACAGCAGTAGACGGACACGATGGAGGTGACATGTCGAATTTGTTTGGTTATGTTGTTCGATTCGATTGGAGCTGCTCGGTTGTCTTCAAGCGCTCGAACATTTGGCATGTACTGGGCTTGGGGTTCGGAATGTCTCAGCGGGGGCCAATCGATCGGATCACGTACAAGCGCTGCTCGGGAAATTGGCAATGAGTGCAATGCAGTGCAAGTGCTTCTTCCCGTACGATGCGAATCGAACACACCGGAGAGCACCGAAGAAGGAAATACCGGAGGAAATCCATCCCCCCTCCACACACACACATATAAACACACACGCTACGGACACACACACCAGTACGGAATGGATTTTCTTGATTAATTCATTAAACTCACATCACTTACAAGACGGCTTACTGAAAATCTTTGGAACGGGTAGAAACTACCCCGCCAGAATTGAATACCAACAAGTGAACGTCCACTGTATTCTGCAACGTTGGTGGAGATCCGTATCCGACTAGGGCTAGGGTCGTTTACAGACTGTTTTGGCCGTCTGTATCGTAGCTCAAACCCAGCATCTTCTTGCTACTCTTTCCTTGAGGGAAAAAGGTGTACAAGTATGTCCGTGTTTACGCTTATGTGTATGCGTGTGTGTGTCCCGGTACAGCCGTGAACTCAACCGGGACAGAGATCCACGGATACGAGCACCAATCGTACAGACATTGACGTCTGCTTCGGTTTTTCCCCGTTCACCGTACAAACATACACGCGCTATTCTAATTCCACGATGGGAAAAGGAAAATCCAAAGGGGGTGGAGTGGGAGGGGAGGGAAGTGTTTCCACTCAAATTCCACTTCAATCCGGGACGTCATTCCACTCCGCCTTGGTCTGCGGTTCCAATCCTCCTTTACTGATGCTTCCTCTCTCTCTCCCTCTCTCCCACCCTCGCACTGACTTTTCCGCGCCAAATGAAAAATCCACCCCGTCCTCCCAGTGGAAAAACGTCCGTAACGTTGTTTAGTCTTTGGCAGCGCGTAAAATATCCAACGCGTGTGCGTGGCTCAAACGTCCCGATCTCCACCTTTCCCGTCGATCACACGCCACCGATCGCCGGAGGGGCGAACCGAAAACCAAAAGCTTCAAATCAGGAACGGAAAACACATTGCGTTGGCGTTGTTTGCCGAACCAATTTTAAACCGCCGTCCATTCGCCGTTTACAAACGCGCCACCCCACCAGGGGCGCGAAGGGTTTGGGTTCATGGTTGGGCCGGCGACACGGGCGCGTAAACTCGTTGGCGTGTACGTCGTATGGCGATGGCCAATAAAATCATAAGCATGTTTTGAGATGTTTACATCTTCGTATTAAGGGATGGAGGCGGAGTTGGGGGAAGGGCAGTATGGGGCGATTGGGGAGTCAGTGTCACGGAATCCCGCCCCATCCGTCCCACGCTACAACCGATCGACGGGCGGCACGCTTTCCCTAACGCGACTATTTTCACTCCACATTTTCACTCCGTAATGCATCATGCGGGGACGTTACTTTGTCGGTTTGCAGGTGTTAGGTAAGGAAAACCACCGGAGAAAAAGCGGAACGGATTGCCGCTCGAAACAAGACATGAAGCAGATGGGACTGGCGGTTGCTCCCTTAATGGGGACGGAAAAGGGTTCGAACAAATTTGTTATCCATATTTTACGGGAAATGGTACACAATTAACCCACGAGCAGGCTGTGTACGTTTTCGACCCCCGAGGGTGGGATCCTCGTTAACACTGGAGCGTCGGGAACGGAAATGCAGTTCGAACCATAGGAACACAAACTAAATGAACCTCACGAACCGGACGCCCTCCATGCTCCCTTTATTTTCCTGGATTACCTTCTGCCCTCTGTTCGCTTCTTCGCCACACACGGTCGGGCCGGGTCGTGAAAATGAACAGGAAACAAGGAGAAACAATAACAACAGCACGCGATCATCGGAAAAAGGGAAGAAATGACTGTCTGACCGACCGACCGTTCGACCAACCGACCGAACTGACTGACTGACTGACTGACTGAGTGACTGACTGACCGCCGGTCGTAGCACAGGTCGAACCGATGGAAAACCACAACACACCCACACCCTTCGCCCTCCACACTCTCTCGTCACCCCCGTTCCCACGGAGACACCACGACACCAACCTACGACACACAACACTACGCGAGCGTTTTTCGCGGCGGGACCCACGCAGCACCGGTACTCTCTGCCAGCAGCTCGAGAATGAAATTATCGGCAACGGGTTTTCGGTTGCTCCCCAGGCGCGATATCGGTCTCGGTTCTTTCGGTCGGTCGTGTGGAACGTCCTCGTTTTTCCTGCAGCTTCTGCTGTCCTCAATGCACACACAAACACACACACCCACACACACACTCGTACACACAGAGAGAAGCATGGTTTTCCACCGACCTCCGCCTGGGCGTCCCATCGGTCGCCATCGCCAAAAGTGCCAAGGTTGTGCCCTATCCGTAAGATAAAGACAGAGCGAGAGAGTTAGAAAGAGAGAGAGCTAGAGAGAAAGAGAGAGAAGCGATACAAGAGAGCGGGAAGAAGCACGGACGACTCATTCCGTCCCTTTTTGACATCGGCGTATCCTAATGCGGTGTCCGGTGCTCTTGTGGTGAGTGCAGCATGCGGAAAACGCGCGACTCCATCACGTGTCGTTGGGGGAAAAGCGGTGACTTGAAGAGGCAGTAGTGGAGAGAGGAGTTTTCCATCTTCCTCCTCATTAGCACCGATGTTCGCAGAGCCGTAGCGCCTTTGCGTAGCGCCGAATTTGAATCAAATGACCCTCGACGTCGCGTTTCGCCGCCGTGTGTGGGTTGTGCAAAAAGTCAATAATTTTGTGTGTGTACAGTTCCAAACATTAAATTTCCCTTCAAAAGCAAATGATAAAACGCTTTTTTACTTCGTTTTCACTTGCCTTTGACACGTGTGTTGTTTGGCGCGGATCGAGGTGGGAGCAACTTTTTGACCCACCTTACACGAACAGCAGCACGGTTCCGACACGAACAGCAGCAAATGTCAATTCTCCCTTCCGTTTCTTTCCGCCCCCTTCTTTTACCCTCATTCCTACCTCCCCCTCCATCCTTCGTCCAACCATCGTCACCACAAACGATTTTCCTGTTAAGTGCCCGCTTTACGACGGCTTTTCCACGGCTTTTCCACCCAAAAGGCACGTTTGTATTGATGCGCTTCATCCCCCATGTACTGTTCCGCTTCGTTCCGGTAGATGGCTGAGAATCCGCTGAAGTCAGAACGAGTAAGGGGAGGATGTTTTCCCGCTGCCTGGCGTATCGATTTCCATCATTATACGGCATGCTTTCCTTTTCTGGCATTTTGCATTCTAGACTCCGAAAAAAAACAGAAAAAACCACCCCTTCCCCACCCTGGCAGTTCACTTTTCACGACCGTGTGTGTGGTCTTTTTCCTGCACGCATGTATCTTGCCTTATCTCGCCAGAGCTTCCAGAGGGTAAATATTTTCCCACGTTTTGATATTGCAAATAAAAAAAAAAACAAAACACACACACTCACATACGACCTGTTTCCTTCCCGCTCTTTAATAGAACTCTCTTTCTGGCAGCGAGGCAGTGCCACTATTTAGCCAGAATTTATCGCATTCGATAGGCTCGTCTCGTACACGTCCATTGCATTTTGGGTTGCCTGGTTCTTCTAGCTTCGCTATCCGGTGACCGTGCTGTTGTCTTAAAGACAGTCCCTTTGGAGGCCCAGGGCGGAAATATAGTTGGGCCTCTAATTGTAAAAAAACGATAAAGGGAGGCCTATCGTTTGATCCTCCGCTGGGCTGCCCCTAATCATCTTCTTCGAATGGTCCGCCAGGAGGATAGCCGGAACCGGCTATATCACCACCAATCAGTGGCGGATCAAACGGTAGGCGGAGTAGGCGGTCGGTGTTGGGGGCCCCAAAACATTTGTGCCGATTGTGCAATTTTTGGAAATTTAACTGCAAAGTTAAATTATAACAAAAAACTTAATTGAAAAGGTAAAAAATTGATCAAAAATATCTTCCTTGGTTATATGAAACATTTGTTTCTATGTGGTAAATTAAATGCAGAGAAGAATATCGACTTTGTGACTTTAAAGTATAAACGAAATTGTACCAGAATTTCCGAATGTATAGTACCAGGAGAGCATACACGGAAGAGGTAGCAGCTAATACAGCAATGTTGCTCAAAATCCGCCGAAAGGTATGCAATGTTTAAACACTAACTTTCCATACAAACCATTGCATACCATGTTTAAACATTGCATACCTTTAGGCGGTTTTCGATCAAATTTGCTGTACTAGGTGCTACCTCTTCCGTGGATGCTCTTCTGGTACTATACATTCGGAAACTGGTAGTTTTCGAAGAAATTTTTCTCGACAAACGGGAAATTTGATGTTTAAACATTGCATACCTTTCGGCGGTTTTTGAGCAAAATTGCAAACTTGCAAAAATTGTGACAATCGAAATACTAAACACAATACTCCCCCACAATATTGTTCCAAAACACACAGGCAGGACATTTTTACGGTTCAATCGGTGAGAGAAAACAATACCACACCACGAGTATCGCAATGGCAATAGCTGGCTAATATTACGGAAGTGAAAACAAGCATGGTTTCTATTCTAGCGTTTAACGGTAGGATCATTGACGATTAGAAGAAGAAATATGAAAATCTTGAGGTCGAAAATCGCGTTCAAGAAATAGAATACATGAATAGGTTGAAGTAAAAGGGAATATAAGAATTCACGGGACGACCAGACAGTGTATTGGTAGCTCAGCCGGTCTGCACACGACAGGACCACGGAAAAATTTCATCTGGACCACCAAACGCAGCACTGACTATCCTACGGGTAAATAAAGTAAAATAAAACAGAAATGGTAGGCTTCAACATCCTGAGGACGGCGTCCCGATAAAGAAGAAGGAGTTTGAGTACACTGCGTACTTCTCCTGCGTAGTCGTGTAACCGCGCCGATATAGCTAGTCTAATAGAAACAAATGTTTTATATAGCCAAGGATATATAAAATCCAACGATATTTTCTATCAATTTTTTACCTTTTTAATTAGATTTTGTGCTATAAATTAACTCTGCTGTTAACTCGCGGTCAAATTTCGTCAGGGGCCTCTTGTGGTACCCTTCGGGGCTCCCTCTAGTATAAGGAGAGGGAGCCTATCTATACACCTTTTACTACTACACAAAATTTTTGGGGCCCCCAAACACGGCGAGGCCCTAGGCGACCGCCTATTCCGCCTACCGTTTGATACGCCGCTGCTTAAAGATGTGCCTCCCCATGCCTTTCAGGCTACTTTAAGTGATAAGACGGTTTTTTTAGGGTGTGCGAGGGGGGATGTTTCGGGTGGAACTCCATAAAACCCCACTACGCCACCACCCGCTCCGGCACATGTGTGCTTAGTGTGGAAAATGAAGTTCGCATTGCAATAGGAAGTTAGCTTCTCTCTTCGGTACTCTGCCCTTGCCTTATTTCCTTCCACAGTTCCATCCTTTTATGAACTGGCCGCTCTTCTCCACCACCCCACCACCCTCCCCCATCTTGGGAGGGCATCTTGTTGGGTGGTGGAAAGCTTTTTTTCTTCTCTCTTTTGCATGGACGGGATGTGGAAATTCCTATGTGAAGATGGCAAAAAGTGGAAAATGATTCCGAGAAACGTAGAGCAGTCACACACACACACATACACAGTGCACGATTTCCTTCCATTTCCTGGTGCTTTTCCCACCACCGTTCTCTGTTCCCATGCTCGACCGTGATCTGCATCACGTTTTTCCACCATTAGCAGGGTTGGGATGTGACTTTGGAGTTGTTGTTTTACTTTTTGCTGTTCTCCACATACATCAGCACATGGGACCGAAGGGGAGATCCGTGATTCTGTGTGGTTGTGTGGGCATGCGATGCATCGTCATCTCTCATCGGTATTTCCGTCAGCTTTTTCTTCACTTTGTAAACATGCAGGCTTTAATGCTCTCCTAGTAACTCATGTGTAATATCAACCGCACACAAGTTTATGCATCACTGTTTCACGGCGACGAATATTATTTGCTGACGAAAGGGAAAATAAAAAAAAAACACTCACACACATTCTTCAGCAAGATTAAACGATGCGAAGCGTCGGCTGGTTTTTGTGCATTTTCGCGCCTTACGATTTACTTTCCTTTGCGCTTTAGGTGTGCTTTTTCTAATGTTTCTATTGCCTTATTTTTATAATGCTCTTCCTGGGGCTTGTGAAGCTCGTAAAACAAGCTCTAATTAAGCTACTCTCTCGCTCTTTGAAATCTAGCCTGCAGCAGGAAAAAATAAAACAACAACTCAGCCAACAAATCTAATGCAGCTCTTGTCCGTAAGCAATTATTGCTTCAGGGACGCTGATATGTACATTTGCTTCAAACGAACTTTTAGCGCTTGTGATGTGTATGTGTGTGTGTTTTGTTTTGCTTTCCTTTTTGCGTTATGCTGCTACTCGTTTAATGTATGTAAAACTCTGGGTGGACGCCCTTCCAACCTCGTGAAAAAGGCCACGGTATGGTAGCGCACAAAACAACGGTACGGACGATTATTAAACGCTGTTTGATGTTGTGCCCCAAACACACACCGAACAGGATTACGAGCCACCCTGCCTCCACCCTGCCCCGCCCGACCGCGCCAACAGTCCCGCGTAACGTGAAACCATACGCGCGTACGACACAAAAAACGCACACACGTGGGCACCAAAAAACAAAAAACGGCACAGTTTTCCCCTGCTACCAACCTGCCCATACCGCTGTTCCAAGAAGAAAAGAACTGCAACCGATGCCGAAATCGGAGCACGGCCCAAACTGTCGTCGAAGGAAAGAAGCGAACATGCTCCACCGTAAATGTTCCCTTTGTATTTTGCCTGCTTTGTTTCGGCACCGGGGTTTGAGGAATCGCATTTTGTGAGGGTTTCAAACAACTCAAAACTCCGGCCAGCAGCGCAGCAAAGATCCGGCTCGAACAAAAAGCGAAGCGAAAAAGAAAATCGGTCAACAATTTTGAAACAGATATTTGAACCAACCCTCGGGAAGCACACTGTTCCCGAATTCATCGATATGTTTTCCTTCGTTTGACCTAAACAAAACCCAACCGCCCGCGATTTCGGGAATCCCATTTTCCTTGCTTCGGGGGAAGGCGAAAAAAATGCGAATGATCTTTTCACCTTCAGGACAGGCAAGCGAAACAACAGCAGCACAACTCGGTGGAAAAGCACACACAGAGCTACGCGGTGCGACACACCGCATCACACCGGAATGTCCGTGGTGCAAACAAGAGCAAGCACAATCCCTTATCCACCAGCATTTTAGACCGGCGTGTTGTTGTCCAAATGGTTCCGATTTTGGCGATCATATGCAAATGCCCGAAATGAACCAAACCGGAGATGGGACAGATAGACACACATACCCCCTCCCCCGTCCCTTTGTGACATGTGACCTGTGCATGCGGGTGGAAGATGGGTCTGGCCATTCCAAACATCCCCTCCCATCCACGAAGGATGTGTTGTTTTCCCATCACCTGTATTTTAGGCTGGGTGGGATGTCTTTTTTTCATTTTTCGGTTGTTGTTTTGTTCCCTTATGCTGCGGGTTTTAAAATCTCGTTTTATCTCGACACATGGTTTACCTGTCCGGGTGCGCCACCTCGCCCATCCCCGCCCGTTATGCTGCGAGGTTCATAGCACGCTTGTTGTTTTTTTGTTCGTTGGAAAATTTACGCTCATATCGCCCACCCAACACCGAAAACTTGCCTTTGTTTGCCTTTCGCCAATTTTTGCTTCTTTCGGTTAATAACAATTCTTTGCCGTCGAGCGTTCGGGGTTTATTTCTCCATCCATCCGGCACACGATGGACCGGTTACGTGGTTACGTTAAGTTCTAAAGGCCACGGGCCATGCCCACGAACAATCCCCAGCGAGATGGTACGCTACCTACCTTCCGAGTTGCAGGTTGCCTCCATTGCCCCAACTAGTCTGAGATTGATATTTCACCCGTGCGTCACTTTTAGCTGGCTCATGCACACGCTTATGCTGCTACTACTGCTCACTTTCACCCCGTATTGTGCGCTATTGAATCGCTGGGTTTTTGCACCACACACATTCCACGAATGCCCCTTAATGCTCCGGTGCAGGTAGAAGCATAATTGTTAAAAAATTACTAAAATTAAGGCCATCCTCCATGCGAGCTGAAGGGTGACGTGGGTGCTGGGTGGAGACGAACCGGCTTTTGTTCTCTTGTGCGCACGGTAAAGATCAAACGCCTTCCCTTGTTGGCCACCCCGAACACGACGATGGCGCAGATGGAGCGAAAAAATTAGAATACAAACGAGCTTTGCGGCAACAAGAAACGGTTTCGTGGGGGGTTTGCTGGAAATCATGGCAAAAGTTGTTATTAAATCGGGGGATACCCATGCCACCGTAGTACTGGGGGCGGTTTTTTTTCATTAATTATTTCTTTCTTCGATTCGAGCAATAATTAATATCTTTTATTGATGTTTGTTACGTGTCGGCACCTGTCATGGCGACCTACTTGCACGTCTTTTGGTTGCTGTTTCTTATTAAGATGTTAAAATGTGAAAACTTTTAGTATACAAGTCCAACCCTACTCCATGATTCTCAGTTTGCCGATATTTAATGTTGCTCACGCCTGAAAGTATGCATTTTGTAGTTCTATCTTTTCATAAGTGACTTAATTTTCGAAGAATTGCATACCTTTAGGCGAAAATAACCCAACAGAGTCTATTGCTTATTTTAACGGGTGGAATTACATTTATAAACTTAATGTTATTTAGTAACATATTATTATTATTATTATTATTATTATTATTATTATTATTATTATTATTATTATTATTATTATTATTATTATTATTATTATTATTATTATTATTATTATTATTTAAAACAGTTAAACCATTTTTACTGTATTAAAACTCAAAACCATGCAATGAGAAATGGATCTTTGACCTACGTCACGAACGCATTTTTCCGAAGGGATTGTTTTCTTCTTCTTCAATGTGTGGCTTCCATTTTCTAGCACCATTTCCTTGCTTGCCACGAAACACGCTCGAGTTATTTCACCAACTTCACCTAATTATACGTCATTGTTTGTGCACTCGAACGTCATTGTTGACGTCATTCGGCAGTGCATGACCCCGCCGCGCGCCAAGTGCAGTGGTGGTTTGCAAAACCGGAAATGCTCGTCCCATCCTCGTTACCCAATACTCGACAACACCACTCTGGTAAAGAAATCTTCCACCGCGTTACAACAAAAAGGAAGAGCGAAAAAACGTTTCTGCCAAGTTTCGAAACGAAACAAACTTTTTTTCCCTTTGAAGAGTAAACATTAAATAAAGTGAAAGAACTTTTCGCTTACACGCTCTGTATGTACTTACAGCTCCAGACACACTCACATACACGTGTAGCAAGGAGGAAGCTGTCTTCTTGCTTCTCGCTTTTCTACATAGTTTTTTTTGCTTTTATCTCAACGTCGGTTGCCCTTCTCGTACGCTCGTTCATTAGTGTGCGCAATAGGCACCAGATGGCGCTGTTCGTACTTTAGCTGTCCTTCCCGCGCGCTTGAATGGGAAGTGAAGTAAAACCGAATGGAAACTGCAATTCATGAGCGGCACACACACACTCACATGAGAGGTCTATCCTTACCAACCGCAGCCTACTATGGATGTAATATTTGGCAATGTGTGGCGAAAGCAGTGGCACAACGAAAACAAAGCAGCATGGTTCGGTCGGGTTTGATGTGAAAGAGCTTTTAAGGTGGAGGGGGGGGGGGGAAGGCCTCTTGCATATCCTTTTTCTTCCTCGGCCATCGGGTCCCCTCGATTCCTGCTGGAAGCTGGGCTTTGTGGCGGGATTTACTACGCACTACGTAAGGAGCATTAAACCTCTTCATCAACCCATACCAAACCATCCTGGGCTACTACAATCCCTACACTGTTTCTTTCTCTCTTACTCGTGGTGGTAATCTCTTCTCGTGACGTTCTTTAGAAATGCACGTCACTCCACGAAGGAAGAGGAAATGGCTGAGGAAGTGGGGCTCATTATGCTCTTCTTTTCTGGACCATGCACCACCACAACTAAGCATCGACATGCGCATTTTCCTGGTGCTTGAGTGTGACAAGAAAGGATACAGGGAAAGCCACGTATCTCTCAATAATGCTTCCACCGATCTTCCCACGTTCATCCAGCGGCTCTGTTCTAGGTTCTGTTTATTTAAAACTTTCCTTCTTTTCTGTTTCAACTCGTGAGGCCTCATCCCATACCCAAAGTTTGTGCTTTCTGGCTTGCTTCACGATGTGCACGAACTTCCACGGCAATGCGTGCGGTGCCTGCGTATGTTCACCCCGTTATAAGATGAATTCCCATTTCAATGCAAATGTGGCCAACAGTGGGAAAACAAACGAAATGTGAAAAGAATCGACCTGGTAGGGAAATGATGGCAGCACTACGCAAAAGGGGGCCCGGGGAAAACCCCCGGAAGTGTGCTGCAGGATATTAGAAAGACCGCAGAAACTGTTCGCCCAAGCGGGAAGACTTTTTGGGGGAAAACCGAGCAAAAACCGTCCCAAGAAAGGGACAAACCCCTGAGGTTGGGTTAAATCAAAGTGAACAGCAAACGGGACCGGGTTTCTTGGAACCGGAGCAGCAGCTAAGGGCAAATTTAGTTTCTTTTTTAACTTTAACGATTGAAATAATTTGCGTGTCCTGCGCTGTTCCGTTCCGTTCGGCACATCAAAAGCGATAGACACAGGGCACAGTGTAGGAAGCAAGGGAGAAAGTATTGATTGGGATAATGAAGGGATGATCGTGACCATTCGCAAGATACGCTTCTTTCGGTGCAATTTTATGTGTTTTTTTCTGTTTGTTTTTGGTCAAAGAAGATGGCAAGCTTTAGTGTTCGGCTTTGTTTTAATGGATTTTGTCTTCATGTGAGCCTTCAAAGCTGGCCAAATGAAATGTACTTTAATGTAGCTCCACTACAAAAGAATCCCATTTGGCTAAATTGCGCTCTTCTCACTTAAACACTTCAGGAGCCACAGACCACAGACAACACGAAAGTTATTGCGGTTGTTTTTTTCTTCTCTCCCCCTTTTCCTTCTGTGTCGCTATTCAGCCTAACCTTGCTCTGCGCCGGTTAGCAACCGGGGCTGGAGAGTTTCTGTCCACTTGCTGGCGTCTGTGTCTGGATGGGCATGGATAGTTTTCGTCTTGAAAACCCATCTCAACCTTCCATTCCATTCCCATCTGTACCACTCGAAAAACCCCTCTTAAGATTTCCCAAACGATGAATGTGAAAGTGAAAACGCTAACCTTCACACGAACCACCCACTCGCACAGCACGGACGGAAAAATGGACGAAAACCAAAAAGCGAAAAAGATAGAGAAAATGCAACCGAACCGACGCGGCGTAACCGACCTCAAATTCTAGGGCACGCTACAATAATTCATTTGTTTTGCACCCTCGAAAAAATAACAGATCGCCCACCTGTTTTCCCGCTTGGTATTTTTATATTTCCCACTCAAAGGTGGCAATATCTGGTGGATGGTGTTATTTGCCCTCCATTTTGCTCTCCTTGGCCGCGCAAGCCACAACCCCCCGCTCAAGATGCCATTACAGATGACGTGTCACGATCGGTGTTATGGAACACCTTACCGGCGATCATTGTTTATGAACGGCCAGCTGCACAAGGGTGTGGAAATGTGTTCCAAACCTAACAGTCAGGGCTGTCTAAATTCAATTCTGTGCCAGGTTGCACCCACCTTTTGGGGAGGGTTGCGAGGTCTAAACCTAAGTGAAATAAATTAGACCCTCGAGACGACCCGCTTCCCGGTGCTAATGTTTGGCCTTAGAGACGCCAAATGGTTAGTCACACATTTCCCACGTCTTTAATGTGGGAAATGATTTCTATCAAACTTTTTAACATATTTCATTGTGTTGGGTTGTGGAGATCGGTGAACATTCTTCCCAGCGGCAGCGCGAGGTTTTCCCAACGGGATTTTCACTACACGTTGCGAAAGATGCGGCTTCTATCGGCATGCCTCGCAAATGGAGTCGAACTTTATTTCCCCTCCAAAAAGAGACCCCTTGAACCTCCCGACCTTCCTTCCACCGGGGACCACCTGTCAAGAGCGGCACACGAATTGACGGCTGGTATCCATCCTCCATTCTTCTAGCTCATTCCAATCACGTTGACGCAACGGTACAAGTGTCCCTGGAAATGGAACGACCATCCACCCCGACCGGCAACGCCGCAGCAACAGCATCAGAAGAGCCGTTTACCGTGATTCCATCGAACACGTAAATCATCACGAACAGGGGGAACCCCTCCCTCTCCCCCCCTACGCGACAGAGAGTGGATCGAAGGGCGGGTGGGGTAAGACACACGCAGACACCCGACCTGTTCCCCGGTTCGTTCGCGTTCGATCGTAAATAGAATCATTTCTAAAAATTGTTTCCATTTCACCGCTCTCTTGATGTGCGCCTGGGCGTGAGATGAATCGAACCCATCAGGGCGCGGTGGCACAGAGCGGGAAGTAAAATGGGATGAGGTTAAATACATCGAGAAGATTAGATGAATTCAATACAAGACCCGCCTAATGGTCGACCTTTAGCGCCTTGCCGCCATCCCGTGACCGACCAGGCGTCTCCATCGCGCTTCCTAACAAGCTACCAGGCGCCTCCATTAGTTTCGTTCCTTCTGCCAGACGCGGTGAATGGTGAGGGTAAAAACCGACCGAGCTCACCGGAATTGAGATCGTTCTTTCATCAGTCCGCGAGTTCATAACACGCAGTCGGGGATGATTTGTGGTTAGTGGGACTTGTGTGCCGCACAACTTTTCTGCTGGCTCTGATTCTACACCCCACGCGTTCCGCTTGCCCAACCCGAATCAACCATGATTGATGAAAATCGGGTGTCAAGAAAACATCACTGGCTGTAACTGTCTCATCACAGATTAAGATGCTGATTTTGCTGCTCGTCCCTGTGTGTATTCGAGCGAGCGCGCGAGCGCGTGGTATGCGTGTATGTGCGCTCCCGTCTCGGTAACGGTGCTTCGCCGAGGATAATCCAATGAACGCTGCCTGGGACATTTCCATCAACTCGCTTCAACCCACGAAAGCCATGGCACGCCGGGAAGGTCACACACAACCAGCACTTAAAAATGATTTGATAAATAAATAATCTAATTCAGCTATTCCACTCATCCGCTCACCTACACAACGAGGCGTATCGATGTATGATGTTCTTGTTGTTTTTTTTTATTGATTTTCATCAAAACTGATCGGCAGTATTGAATTTATCGTTTGTAATCAAATCAACATCTCTGTATAATGCATCCTTCCTTCTGTTTTAAGGCGCTGTAGAAAGGAGAAAAGGGGGGAACGGAATTGGAGGGCTGAGGGCGTGGGCCGTCAGTGAGCATGGTTCAATACATTTAAATTCAACATGAATATTAAACCGTCCCGAAATGAATGATTCCTTTCGCATCGAAATTTGATTTATATCTTCGCTGGAAGGGAAAGGTGGATTGGCAAAAAAAAGAAAGAGAAAGAGGGGAATGGCGCGGGGGTAAATATTTACATGCACCGTTTCAAGATTTGTTTCTTCCTGCAGGTCCGTTCTGCTTTATTGTTATTCCTTGAACGTCTATGTACCTTTTTGTTTTTTTGGTTTCAAACGGGACGGTTTTGTTCACCATTTTCCATCCAACCTGAAATAACTACGCGGAAGAAAAGATTACCTCAATAAACATTTTTATTTCACCTTTCACCGCAACCTTAAATCCCACCTACGCGCAAGCGAATGTGCCAACATTTATTCATCTCACAATTGATATCATAAAACATAAATTCCTCGGCACGTTATTCATTGGCCGTGCGAAGCGTGGAGCGAAGGGGAGGCTGGGTGGAGAGTGGTTTAAGTTATTATCCTCATGAAAATTTATCTAAACAGTCCTCCAACTTTAAAAAGAACAAAACAAACGAATGAACGAGCGGATAAACGGGCACGTGGGTGGGGGTGGGGGATGTTTTGGGGATAAAAAGGTCAAGTCTTCCCATTCGCATTATGGGCACTTGAGAACTGCTCCAAAATGATTTATTTCCCCGGGATGGTCAGGTTGGTTGGAGGGAGAGCAAAAAAAAACTCTCCACGTGGTATAAAATAAAAATCAAAACCATGCTCCATGCTTAGGACGGCTGACAATCTTCAATGCATTTCCCCGAGCATTCGTCCATGTTTTATTGTGTTTCTTTAATACGGGGAAGAAAATTTTACAAGCACAGGAAAAACACAACAGATGCTCAGAACGACGCATTGAAGAAAAAAAAACAACAACAAAGACAAGGGAAACAAAAACACACCAAAACCATTAAATAACGCACAGCACCAGAAACAATAACAACGAAAAAGCCAAACCGTCAGATCAATAAACGTTTGCCATCGTGTGTTGTTCCGTTGGCATTGGGGCACAAGGTATGCAATCCAGCGAGGAAGAGTATCATTCCACGGCGAAGCACTTAAACGGTCATCTGCGGTGTGTCTTCTATTGAAAAACGAGGCAAATGGGTAAGCGGTTCTACTGTTCTTTTGCAATACGAAAAACCTCCGTCACGAAGGAAACGTGTCCCACCTTCTGCCTGCACTCCTTTAGAAGTGTGTGGCAAAGTGGCAACCGCACCGCCATGCATTGGGCCGGAAGGGTGCAAAACGCGTGCTAGGGCAGCAAGGATGTTTTGTGTGTGTGTTTGTGTGGAAAAACCACATCCCCAGCGCGTTTGTGTAACGGGCGCGTTTCGCAGCCAAACAGGGCCACTTTATGAACGCCTTCCGTACACGGCCGGTGGTGAAACTTAAAATGAAATAACGAAGCGGCACAAAACGTTAGAAGCAAATGTAGTACCTACCCCCAAAGGGGTTGGTGGTGGTGTTCGTCTGCCACCCGAATTCGCCCACCCGTCGTGGCCCTCGCTCCCTTTTTCCGTCCTACCCGGAAGTGAAAGCAGGACAAAGAAATTTGAAAACGGTGACACACCGACCCCGAAGGAGCGGAGGCGCGTTGGTTTTTGCACCAACCAGCATATTGTGTTGTCGCGCGAAAGAAAGCATGAAATTAGCTACCAAACACAATTGCCACTTGTCTCGGGCAACGGTACGGTGTTTTTTTTTCTCTCCCTCGGGTTGCGACGACCCATGTTCTGGGCCACTCCGTCGGGTAACACTTGATTCAATGATGGCAAAGGCAAAATGGGTATCCCCGTTTGGTGCAGCCGACTCCGCGACATCGCCCGGGGCGCCATTTCCTGCTTGCTGCTGTCATCATCTCGCGCACAACATGCGCTCCGGCACGGCCACTTCACGCTAGACCCACGTCGGGCCGCCGGGTCTCGTCTCAATCGACGGGCGAAGGCTATAATCGACACGAAGTGGGCGACTGATGTCCCTTCCGGGATCGCTCGTCGGAATGAAGCTTCCACCGCTCCGGTCGTGGCGTGCCGTTTTTGTTCTTTTGCAAATTCATTTCATCCTTCCGGTCCTGCACCGTGATAGCTTCCGCCGGGTGCGTTGGAACCGTGGAAGATGTTGGGCACAAATGTGTCGCTCTGAAATAGGAAAAAAAGGGAAAAAGGAAAAACCAGCCCTGCCGACGACCGTATAAAGATGATTCCAACCCCGCACTACGTATGCTCTTCCTCGACTGTTCAGCCGGAATTTTTTGTTCTTCACCTTTGCGACCGTTTGCTTTCTAACCTTTTCCCGGTTAAAAGCAACAACACAAAAACTACATCTTGATGCTGCTAAACAAGTGGTGACGCTGGGTGGGAGCTTTTTTTTTTCCTTCTTCCTTCTCGTCCAACCCATTTTGTCAAGTACCGTGACGTACCTTTTGTCGAACAACAATTTCAAAAGTTGCTCAACCCGAAACACCTGAGCTCAAACGGCAAAAGTACAACAATAGGAACTTCCAATGTTGAGGTGGCAGTGGAAAGGGGGAGGGTAGGGAGATTGGGCTTGAGAAGGGCAATACCGACAATATTCTCTGCCCTTTACACTTTGTCACAACAAATGCTGTTTTCACTTTTGCGGACACACTTTCTGCTCGCAAATGTGTGAGTGTGTGTGTGGGTTGGAAAGTTCTTTTTTCCCACCATCCCGTACTACAACCACCGGATACACGCAATTTCGTGCTAGTGCGGCTAAATTGACTCTTGACTCATGATGCCTGCTGAAAGGTGGGCCACCTTGTGCATCGCCGCGTTTTTCAGGTTTTCATCCACTCAACGTAACAATAATAAACAAACAATTGAGCATTAGCTTTTTGCGGTAAGTACACTTGCTAAACACTTGGCAAGTGAACGCACTATCTGCACTTACTATCTGGTTGTTATTGATGTGAGACTGTTTATTAACCCTATTGTAATTGCAGCGGCGGATAAATCGGCAGGCGGAGTAGGCGGTCGCCTAGGGACCGATTGAGCGATTGGGATGCGATTTTTGGAAATTTAACAGCAGAGTTAATTTATAGCACAAAATTTAATTGAAAAGGTAAAAAAATTATCAACAATATCTTCCTTGGTTTTATAGAACATTTGTTTCTATGTGATAAATTTAATGCAGAGAAGAATATCGACTTGTGACTTTAAAGTATAAACGAAATTGTACCAGGATTTCCGAATATATAGTACCAGGAGAGCATCCACGGAAGAGGTAGCAGCTAATACAGCAATTTTGCTCAAAATCCGCCGAAAAGTATGCAATGTTTAAACACTAACTTTCCCAACTGCTCGAAAACCGCCGAAAGGTATGCAATGTTTAAACACTAACTTTCCATACAAACCAGCTGTTTTCAGATTGCCGATACCAGGAGAGCATGTTTTTCAAGAGGTGACAGCTGGTACCAGGGGTCTCCTCTTAAAACTTCCGTGGATGCTCTCCTGGTCGAAAAACTGCTGGAGGGTTGCCTTACAAGATCTGGCATAAAGTAACGATTCTCAGTCCACAAATCACTGGCCTCTTGGTACTGAGGTCGAATTGGATTTGGTACTGGGTCAGTTTTGTAAAAGAATGTTGCCGCTACCACCTTTACAAATGGTCGACACTGGTTAAAAGGTTTTTTCATACATAAATCAGGTCGACAGCATGGGAAAGCTAGAAGGATTTGAAAAGCTGTTCTTCATTCTGTCGAAGCTTTGACAAGCAGAATCATACGGATGCTCTGGAAAGTCATACTGTCATCATACGAAAAAGGGTCATTTGATTCAATCAACTGATCGACATAACCATGGACGCTAGTTGAAGGATAAAATATTAACTAGTTACAGAGCATGGCGTCAGCGTATTGATTGCGTGATGTTTTGTTTGGCATGAATAGTTTTACTGCCACGGATGCTGCTGTTCGACAAAGTTGCTCAAGAAGCACTCGTGCTTACATCCCAAAACATTACTACCGGTCCGACCCTGCATGGTGCAAATCATAACCCAAACAAATACTTTATTCGCGTAATCGTTCTTCTTCCTAGCGCAGCACACCCGAACCCCAGCGATGGTTGGACCCATTATTTTAAACAATTTATTACTAATTTGAAATCCGCCTTGCGTTTTGCCGCAATCATCTATCTTCAAACCAGCAAACGGCGAAACAGCGAAAGTTTCGTTTCTCCAACAATAAAACTGTCCATTTTATTGGCTGCCACATTCCATTCCCGACCCGCCATCGCTATGTGCTGCGATTGTGTTCAGCGTGTGCTCGTAACGCGTTCGCTACTTAGAAACGAAACAATGCAATTGCAGGACGGCAACATTTGCTGAGCTCACAGTTTGCTACCTAGTTTACATTTAAACGCTTGCACAATAGCAATAAGTCAGCGTTTGGTGGATGAAAATTCGAAAAGGAAAGAAAGGAATGAAAATTTCATGATATTTAATACAACCCCGTCCATGTTAGATACATCCCGAGGAGAATGAAGAACAACCATTTGCAATAGCATACGTGAGTTTTATTTAAGCAAAAAAACTATCTCCAAATCCAAAGGCACTGATAGAGAAGAGTAGAACGGGTCCGACAAAAACGGTGTGTGACCACACAATTTGCCAGTTCACCGCAATTTCACGCTTGTGCTACAATTGATGACAATCTCTTTGTGCGCCATCATCTCATCATAACGTTAACCGTCGTTAGTTATCTTACAATGATTGTCTTTAACATGTTAATATTACAAAATGCGTTCTGTGTATCATATTGTTTTGTGCTGTGCTTTCGCAAGTAAATCTTCTGTAAAATGTTTCTCTAAAATATTCGGCCTTCCGCTCATTATGTTACGTTACGTTTTGGTAAAGATTGATTATCAAAAATATGCAAACTTGCGTGCGCGTTAAAAGCGTTCTGTGTCTTGATAATGTACGAGATGATGGCATCTGGTTCTTGTAATGTAATGCATATACACATCTATCGCTATGCTTCTCTACAACTCTATTTGTTAGCAGTGTGATATGCGAGTTAATATCGTATTTTTAAAAGAAATAAAACGGTGCTTCTACTACCGCCGTTGTTCTCTTTCTCTCTCTAGAGAGTGCCTACTGGAATGATGAAAACAGAATCGACCGGAACAGGCCCTGCCACTATACTCTCCTCGATAGGATCTGAACGATTGACTGGAAGGACTGCATTATAATTTCCATCTCGTTTTGTCGATATTACCAAATATTTTACTCTTTTTTTTCGTTTGTCACACGTGTTGCCAAAATGTTACAATTACATCCTAATGTGTTTTAGCACTAACGATTTTTGGACGCACCTAATGAAAGAAAACCTTACAATTGTCAATCCTTTTGTTTTTCATAAGAATAAGTGGAATAGGGGAGTTTCCAAAATGGGAAAAAAGGAAAAGATTGGAGGTTTTGGTAGGAAAAAATGATTTCCCTATTAAATTCTATAATTTATACGTTTATCACAAGAAACTCGTTCTCTTCACCGTGCTTTAAAATTTAGCCTTCTACTCGATATTATATCTCCTCCCTATTAGTGCGCCGAAAACGTTTTGAAGCGAAGGATGGTATGTCTCAAAACGGGGGTGATAGATGTAATAAATGCTGAGGTTTCATTTTAGGATTTCGCTTTAGGACCACATAGCACAACATATTGGCGCTATTCTGTTAAATACTTGTCAGAATCTGGATTTTTGTTTTTTTTCTCTGTCTGTACTGTTTGATACATAAGTTTGAAACGTACTAGTACGCCGAAGTAAAACTGAATAAAACAAATATATCATACATCGAACACGTGTATAAATAAAAGTCCACACACTGAATACAATAAGCTATTTCAACTGGAAAATATTATACCACGATGTAAGGTGTAGTGTTTAAAAGTTTTCAAAATTAAAAAAAAGATAGATACATACACTCCGATTATCTTACCACGATAATCACACGTTAAAAATACGTTTTCAAACATCTTTCTCGTTTATCGTCCTATTTGCACCTTAAAATATCGTTCAATGCATGTTAAAATGGCGTAGTCGGACATTTGCACGCAAAGAAAGGGCATGCGTCCCGTACGCTTCCTCCATAAAATCGACTGAAACGGTTATTATTCGTGTTCCGTTTGTTACGAAAGTTCTGTGAGTTCTTGCTTCCCTATGGCATGATAATATCACGACACAAAACATTCATCAAGCCGGCCACACACACATACACATCCTAATACACCTTATTACGAGTACGTACCAAACGGAAATCAATCGTATGAATTGCGATTGCGTTGGTGCTAGAGATTGCGTTTCGTGTTTTGCTTGCTACATCTATATCTAATGTGTGTGTGCCTCGATCTTCTTTCACTATCGCTCGCTACCTGTACTAACGTGCCTTACTCACTAAAATAGACCTATGCGCGAAGGTCTAGCTTCCATGTGTTTATAAAAATTGTGGAAAAACTATCAAAAAGAATCATTTCATCGAAATCCAGTGTAAAGATCGTTTCATGGGCAAAATCTATCATCATCGTTACAGTCATTGAGGTTTCGTCTTTAGGAATGTGTCGGTGCGGTACAGTGTAAATATGTTTCGAAAATATAAAGTTTTACCTCGTGAATTATCTGTTCATTCCCTACTGCACTACTTATTGTCTTCGAAGCTTTCGTCTTTCTTTTCCTTTCTACTTTTTGTTTCGTTCTAGCAATTCCAGTGCACATTATTAACTGTTTTTAATTCGAGTTTTATGACATCTTCGTATGCATCTCGTCTTTTTTTCGTTCGCATTCGTGCGTTTTATATGGAACAGCTTCTCGATTGTCTTTTTCAGCAGGTTCACTAAAATAAAACAAACAGAAAATACAGTGCACAGTATCGTAGGTGGGTTCCAAAACAGACGAGAGCAGCCTGTGTTTCTGCTAGCTCCTTTCAGGGTCGAACATCGAACGGTTGATTCCACAGCTAAGCCATAATCTTGGCGATGGGTTTCTTTCGTTTGTAGTACGATCCAGTTATCAGAAAGAAATGTGAGTTGTGTGTGCGTTTTACCGTCTGATAGATAATCTGTAAGATGAAGGAGAAATAGATACAAACAATACATTAATCGCATTGAAATCGATAAGATAACGAAATTTTTGCAATTTTCGACATTTTTGCAAGATAGCGGCTTATGCGGAAGTTTTGTTTACGTTATCGGTCCCTTCCGTTAACTCCCGGGAACGAATTCGTATCAAATTGACGCTAACGTGACTCACGTGTTTCGGCAGAATTCAACACCCGGCTTGATTGGATAACTTCGGCGGAAGTGTTAGATCGTTTCATGGTACTAAAGCTACATTAGTCAGACAGTTGCTATTGTGAAAACACATACACAAGCGTACAGGCAGGTGTTGATATTTTGCAAACACAATGCTAAACGTAACTTCCCGTGCGTACTTTGTGGTAGGATGCATTGCTATTGCTCACGTAGGGCAATAAAAAATATTCAGAATTATCGGCCAGGTGAAGAGGTTGCCGTAAATCTGCAGTTAGCCGATGATTAGATAGTGTGCACCGTCCAACGAAGACGACAAAGTGATTGAATGTGTACGATGAGTTCGTTTATTCCACTATGCAGCTATTGATAAGGAAATTACCCTTTGCTGATACCTCGTTGAAAAAGTTACAGGAGGTGTGAACCAATGTCACCAGCATATTGCCCAGCATGTATTTCGACCCAGCGTACGTGATTATTCGCCCGTTTAGCGATAGAATCAACCTGGCGCCCTGAAACATAAGCTTGGTGCAAATAAATAGACCGGTTATCAACCAACACGTGCACCTATTTCGACTATCAAAGCGCATGGAGTTTCTACCTCCACAGACTGTTCCGTCGTGACCGAATGCGGGGCACTCGTCCAACACGTATGCTATTGTGAATAAGAAGGAATTCCTTTTATGATAACGACATTTTTTCAATATTTACAGAATGATTTTGTCGCCGAGATAAACAAACCGTCACGCTTTTGTCTTTTTATCGGTACCGCTGCTCCGCAGAACTGTGTGTAAAGTGAAACATTTATCTGATTGGTGTGATGTGTCGTTTGATACATAATGTTTATTTTAAACAAAAAATAACTTCTTGGAACAAACCGACGCACTGAAGGTTAAAAGCAAGGGGGAGAACAATAAACAACGTGACGCTACGGCTATTTACGAAGCAATTTCGTTTCATATTTCGTAAGCAAATGTGTGAATTAAAATAAAACAATAACATCTTCGTTTCTTTTCTGCTCTATAAGAAGAGTTCCAACTGGAACGATCGTTTGTTGTTTTTTTTTTTCGGTGCGTGCGATATGTTTATGTTCTACTATGTTTAATCCAAAAGGCTAATAAATAATAACTATTGCTTGACACATATGGCACATTACTTGCAATTCATCTGATTACGAACCAAAAAGCTGATCGACGCTCATTTGCGCAATCTCGTGCAACTTTTTTAGCATTAATGCTGGCACGCGTTGTTAGTTGGAACTCTCTTTCTCTCTTGTCCACTGAGCCTTCCGGACCCAGAGGCGAAGATGGATGGCGGATTGGAAGGCAAAAAAGTAAATAATTGATAACTTCCCATATGACCTCCCTGGGACGGAATGAACAAATGCTTGTGGAGATGAGACTCTCGTCTGTAGGCGTCAATTAAGACACGCTGGAAGTGGAGTTCCAAATGAAATAGGGGTGGGTATGGTTTTGTCCACGTCGTTATGCTTTCAACTGGGTCACAAAGACTGCCATCCAGTCACACTCACACATCGCAACAGCCGCGCTTGTCGCATTCTCGAGCTGGGCACTCGAATGGGAACACCACTATTCCTCCACCCTTCTCCATTGGAGGATTGTTCCCGTGTCCCTTCGTTTCCCTTCACGCTAAACTAAACACGCGCGCAATCGAAGGTCTTTGTTTGCCCTTCTCTGCGGGTTGAGGAGAAATCTTTTAATCGTAACAAATCATACCGGCGGTGTGCGACAAAATATTTGTAAACGTCACTTGCTGTTCTGCGAGAATTTGCTCAACTTCTGAAACGTGGGGGACGAGTAGAACGGTGATGTTGCGCAACCGTTTGGCATTTGCAGGTTTGTTAATTACTCTTGATAAAGCGATGGCAGAGTCAAGTAAAAGATAGATTTACGACTATGGAAGTTAATGAAAATGACATCTTGGGCCGGGGTGGTTTAATTTAAAGGTAATCATTGAAATTACTTGCATTTTTCTCAACACAAGCCGTTGGTTGTACCACATCATGCAAAATAATTGAAACACACCTCTGTGGTCTGTGCTGCAAAACTAAAAAAAAAACTTGGCAGACTCGCTAAACGGAAGGGATAAATTGACATCTCGCTACGACTCGATGCCAACGTCAGCTACCACTTTACTTTCTCTTGCAACAGTACATATTTTGTGCCATAGCATAGCAGTGCGAAGACATAACAATGTCATCAAGCTTGATGAAACACATGACGAACGAGGCCGGACGAATTATCATGGGTGAAACCCAGTCCACCAAAGAAACCAGTTTCAACCGAAAGCCTCCAGAAAAAGGAAGGCAATGTCCAGAAAGGATGAAAGGAAAAAGTGCATCACAAAAATGGCAATGGTAAAAGAATTCCCCAACATGCAACACAACGCATAAAACAAAAAGGTGCTGCGATCGATCAAACGATCGTAAAACATGTTCATCGCTACCGCGTGGCCAACTGTCGCCCAATTTATGCTGCGCAAGCGGCCAGTAGTAGCGGAGGCAAATTTATCGATTCTCGTTCCCAAAAGCGGTAAAATAATCGACCCCCAGGGTTACACGAGACTCGGACGAGAGATGGAAAAAAGCAGGTCGAATGCTCTTATGCTATGCAGATGCTTATGCCTGCGCGTACAGAGCAGGGGCGGGGGATGGTCGATTGGACCTCAAGAATCTGGTTTAAACTAGTTCCGTGCAAAGTGCGCAACCGTGCGACGGAGATAGACGCACTGGCATGGCTTCAGGAGTTTTTTTATTTGCAACTCTTGTTGGAGATTTTTTTTTCTTCGTTTGGTTTGGTTTGTGTATGCAACGAGTTAATACGTGTTCGTGTACATGTATGCATATCTTGTGCATACACACAAACACGTAGACGAAGATCGTACGGTTGCGAAGGTTGGACCAATCGATTATTCAATTGGCCATGTTGCCCTCCGGAATGGTCCCTTTTTTTCTTCTCTCGTAGCAACCACTTTATTTGATTTCTACATTAACAGCCATGCGAGAGAGTGAATGCAAATGAAACGTGTAAAAATCGTATCGACCTACAGCACAAGTAAAATCACTTGTCCCGTACAGGTGACGAACCTGCCACGCTCAACAGCTGTTGTTAGCAAAAAGCAATCTTTCGATTACATGGTCAATGGTGATCTCGTCTGGCTAAATTGGAATGATTTATTCCGAAGGGAACTAAATCAGCTCTAAGCTGTATGAGACGCAACAGTAGCATCGGCAGCATCGCAAGCCACAACGCAGTAGCAGCTTGTGGCAAGTAATTGACTGGATCCGAATTTAAACCAATCCCAATTTCATCCCCCTTGGATGATCGTCGTTCCGTTTGACGATACCAACGAAGGTGAGGTGTGGTATCTGTCCGAGAGAGGAAATTCCTCCCCACAACCATACCATCGAGGTCTCACAACGACGACGACGTCGACGTCGACCGAAGGGTCAATTCAATGTTAACCCATCTCCACTTCCATCCGTTGCTCTCTCATGCCCTCTTCCTCCCTCCTCCCTCGCCCTCTCTCACACACACACACACCCCCGTCCCAACGTTGCAACCCCCATTATTTCATTGGTTTGTTGTTCAACATTGCTTTGTCCGGTGGGGGAACAAACGGGGAGACAATCGCTGAAACGGAGCACAGCAGTCATTACGCGGCAAAACATAATAAGCCTCTCGCGACTGACAATTGTGGTCGTTTAGAAGGAATGAAACAAACCACCGAAACAGACGCAACGATCGCACGTGAGACACGGGGCTTCGAAGGGTGCAAAAAAACAAGGTGTCTTTGAACCAGTGCACCGCCATGCAACACGCATACAAAGCCAATGCGCGAGGCAATGCTTTTTTTCACGGGTAGTCGCATTCCAAACCGATGACTTTCAAACTGGGCTCGCCGCTGACAGCACTACCGGGGACTGACAGCCTTTTAAAATGGTCGACCATCGCAGGCAGACACGGTCGACCCAGGCCAATGTTACTTGCCTCACGCAGTTCGCTCGGGCAAAAGGGAAGCATAAAACGCACACAACCAAACCAAAATGTGGCCTGGCTTCAAGCATACGCTTTTAAGGCATGTTCAATATGCTGCACAAATCTCACCTAAAATGAAATAAAGAAGAGTTTGAAACAAGTAGCGAATGAGAGAAGTGAAAGAGAGACGGATTTGAGTCAACAAACCGCGGGTTGAAGAAGCAACAACGTAGCGTCTCATAAAAGAAAACGCATACCCGAAAAAACCCCTAGGCAGAGTTCTTTGCTCACCGGTGGTAACGTACTACCGCTTCTTCATCCCCTCATAACTACCCCTCCAACATACACACACATCATGTATCGATCGACGGATGCACACTCATACCGCGTGTGGATCCATGGGAACGCAGAGCTACCAACGCGAGCGGCCAACTCGTTGGTGTTATTTTTGCCCTCTGCTCTTGCTGTTAGTCCCGACTCGTTCTCCAAAACCGACTTTGCGATCGACAGCCGGGAACTGATCGGCGGCGGGCTGACGTTGCCCGTGGTGTTGTTATTTTCCTCCCATCCTTTTCCACCCTTTCTTCGGTACCTTGCTCCAGTTGCAGTGAGAGGGTTCCCGTGTTCATCGTGCGCAAAGGCTCCACAGGTTCGCTTCTTCAATCAGTCGCGCGCGCTTCTTTCTGGACGCCAACTCCCAACCCGTGTACGAGAATGGAATGGAAAAAGAACATAACAAGCTTGCGTGTGGCAATAATGCCATGAAGCACCACACCATCACGCAGCATTGCTGCGCGGTCTATGCTCTCTATGGGAATGGAAATGACGGCAACAGCGCAAATGCAAGATGATCGTCGAAAGGCGGTGAGCAACGAAAGATCTGCCTGCGCGAGCGCTCTCTCCGCAGGCTGCGAGATTCGACTCGGCCAGACCAAGCAAAAGGCTAAAGTACGTCGCCACCGTGTAAAGCCGCACCGGGACAACACATCTACATGCAATGTATCCTACAACGCGACGCCTCTAAAACAGGTTACGGAGATGCATCCGATGGCGACAAACTCGCGCAGAGTCTGCAGTGTCCCCGATTTTTCGCTGTCCCTTATCTTATCCTTTGCTTTCGCTTCGAAATGATCGATTATCCAGGCGAGTTCTTCGCTTTGTCTGCCAGTTCCTTCACCATCACGCTCAGCACTTGTGTGCCTATATCGGTATCTTATCTGCAATGACGGATTATTCGATGCGATCTATTCACTTGAATGATGATTATTATACGACTTATAGCTGACAATTATCAGTCCCACATCAAAACAAGCTTATAAGAAATGTCTATTTCCGATGGAGCAACATTACCCAAGAATGTCACCAGATATCTAAAAACCTTCCGCTACTCCAAAATGTCCTCTATGCGTATGATTCATTTCGTATTTGAAATCCTCGCTATTCCTACGGCCACCGACATTATGAATCATGGTGCGATCGTGCTTATGCATATTCAAAAACAAAAGTGCGATCAAGCAACACCACCGATCGGGGCGATCTCCAACGATTGATTGGGGATGATTCGAAATTCAGCTTCCTTCTGTCCAATCCCAACCTCCTCCGTCCTCCCAAAACCCGAAGTTGTCGTTGGCGAGGTCGACAGACGTAGGGTGGAAAAGGAAATGCCAATAATTTAACCATCCACCGGTAACTAGCTAAAGTGCGCTTTCGCCTGCAGATCAATGCTTCTCCTCCTCGAGTTCGGTGGGGCTGTGCCTCGCACCCTTCAGTACCACCCCGCACAGGTGGTACCATACATTTCCTGCACTTTAGTTCCTCTTGGAAGCTTGAGAGTAGTAGTTGTTGTTGGTTGTTTTATAGACTTTGAGCTGGGCAATCGAGTGTAGGATGCGCGAGTGTGCGATGGCTAATGTGTTTCAATCCTCACCTGAACTGAGTTCTATCCTCCACGGTATCACGGCCGAAAGAGATCGACGAAAGACGATGAAGCAAAAACGGCATAAAATGATTCGTGTATTCTCTGCTGCCTCGCTTGACTTCTCGGTGCGATGAAGATGCTGGACCTGGCTGGTTGGTGCGGGTGGTTTGAATATCTTCGACATCTTCTCAACCTCGCAAATCGTACTGCCTTTTCGCTGCTTCTTCGAACTCGGAGCATGATGTTTCGGTATCCTATCCGAATTCGGATTGGGGAAATATGACGATGATGCAGAGACGTTTGCCAGAGTAGATTTAAGTTCAATGATTCATTCGGCATTTCTCTTCTCAGGCTTTTCTACTCGATCGGGCGGGTTGATAGGGAAGGAAAGGAAATGTAGCCTGTTGGGGGTGTTGTCAACGGAGGAGAAGATAGGGGTGAAGGTGGGAAGACAAAGATGTACTGGAGCGGATGCATTTTTCAGCCGAACGATGATTCACGTTCAGCTCATGCTCCTTTTACTCAGCCCATCCTTCCTTCGATTTCCTCCTCATTATACGATCTCCTTGCCCTGGACCTTCTGGGCTAGATCGTAGATGATCTCCTTGTAGATAAGTGGATCGATATTCTTGCCCAGCTGATACAATATGAACCAATCGCCCATCTGGCACCGGGAAGCGATCAATTCCACCTCGTCGTGCCCCGACAGCCGAGAGCGAGCGCGCAGCATTAGCAGCCTCAGTTTGGGCATCATGATCACAGCAAAGCGGTACATCAGCGAGATGCCGGTCAGAATGGTGAGCAAAATGAACCAGAACCACAAGAACACGTAGATCTTCTCGTTGACGATGTTCAACGGCAGCACACACAGTCCGTCGAATTTCTGCACGCTTCCCGAGGGACCATATTTATGGAACGTACATTTGGTCACCTTTGGGAAGACACGGGCCATCGGATCACCACGCTCTTCCGGTTCCATCTCAGTGAAACGTACCACTTCGCTACCGTACGTCGAGAACTCTCCGTCGAGGAAAAAGTCCATAAAGTAAATTTGACCAAGCACGTTCACAAAATTCAGCACCTCGCAGAAGAAGAACCGCATCGCGTAGAAGTTGTGTCCCTTGATGTTGTCCGCGAAATAGTCGACCAGGATCTTCTTGCGCTCCTTCGCCTCTTCGTTCATGATGGGCATATTGAGATCGAGCACCAGCATCTTGATCCGACCGCCTTCCCACGTCTTCCATAGGTAACGGGGCACGTAGAATAGCATGGCTTGGAAGAACAGGA
This sequence comes from Anopheles moucheti, assembly GCF_943734755.1. Lineage (NCBI taxonomy): Eukaryota > Metazoa > Arthropoda > Insecta > Diptera > Culicidae > Anopheles > Anopheles moucheti. The sequence goes on from NC_069140.1 coordinate 2,129,303, forward strand.
CGAAGCACACCCACTGGTAGTACTTGTGGTACTTCACCTCATCGTGACCGTCGACGTGGCTTGCGACACCCGGTTGCACGATATCCTTGCCAGCGATTCCGGTCAGGCGGTTCGGGATGGTAAACGTCGAGTAAATCCAGCAGTATGTGTCCATTACGTTGAGCGGAATCTCATCGACGATGCAATCGATCGGATCACCGATGTACTGTCGCGAGGTGACTAGCAGCGAGAACGCTATTAGGATGATGACCGTCGCTTTGTAATGCAGCCTGAAGATGTTGTTATCGATGCACACCTGGTCTAGCTTCAGCAGACCCTTCACGGATCCGAACACATCAAACATGGTACCGCCGTCACACTTCGCTTTAGGAAAGAATAATCACACTCTCCCGCTAATTATCACCCAGTCACACTTTCTTTTACAGTCAAAATACGCCTAATCAGCGCAAACGACGCGACGCTTCACCAGACACCGCACTAGGAAAGTTCTCCGAACAAGGGAAGGAAGGGGTGTACTGCGGCGTACTACGGAAATCACGGCGTGCCCTTTGTGACACGCATAAAGTAGCTATTACCGACGCTATGCACTGTAAATAATCACGAAAAGACAAAAGAATCGAAAATCAACACACGGATGATGAAATAAATAACGCGCTGTTGCCAATGGTGACGCGTTGTCAAAAGATGCGATTACTGGGCAACGAATTTCATTCACTGCGTACACTATTTTCACTGATTTCTAATCTAAAACGATGCATTTGTAATTCTAAAAAACTTTTCGAGTTCAAACAAAAGATAAAACTGGTTTTTTATACCAAAAAGTGGTATTTTTCGAGGAGCATGCACTGCAACACCTCTTACCTTCACTGATGTCGTAAAAAAATTGTCGATGCTGCTGGATGTGTGTGTATGATATTTGCGATGAATGTGGCCGATTGAACGCACTGTTGTTCTCACAGTGCATTGTGACCGGTAGGTGACGTACAAATTTCCACTGTTTGATAACGGATTATTAAACAACGGAAAATAAAAAATGAAACAGGCACGGGAAGAAGACGGTTGGAAATAAATTTAAAAATAATTCATTGTCAAGCCCACTGGACTGAGGCTTAATCAGAAACATTGGATGTACAATATTGTAACATAACAATACTATGTCATTTTGTTGAAATAAAAATCCCACTGTTCTTATTTTAAATTTTTCATTCCATAGTTCAACAGAGCCCATTTCAGGAAAAAAAGACGGTAAAAGATTAGGTAAAAGATTTTTGTAGTCCCACGCCCAATAGGGTTCGAAGCTACCCTTGACACAATTTTGACAAGACGCAATGGACTGAGCGCAGTCATGGCGGGGACAAAAAAAAAGTTTTTTGTTTAATTTTTGTTCTGGTTGCAATGGTAGTTTTAAACAGTACGTAAAAGAAAATGCAGTCGAAATTAAGATAAAATTTAGTAAATGAGCTATTTTATTAAATGAAGAATTTATAACTTAAAGTTTTTGCACACGTCACGCATGGAATTTTCATTAAAATTATTTAAATATGTAGTAGTATATAACGCTAGAATGTATTCATGAAAAATTTAATTAACACCTTATTAAAAATATGCTAGAACAATGTATTTTCCATTTAAAAATTAAAAAAAAATATTTATAACGTTTCTGATGTAGATTTTTTATGATAATAATTGAAATATCATTAATATTTAAAAAGTTCAATGCTTTAAATATAATATTTGGAAAATATATTTCCATAAATTTTCATAATTTTCAAAAACAGAATTGCTTTTCACTATAAGAGCAACGAAAACAAAAATTGCAACAAACCCCATAAATATTTTAATTTCTCTCATCATGATCAATTTGAGCCCATAGTACACCAAATATGTCCAGGGAAACTTCAAACCCTATGGGAGGGGGCGGGGCTAAAAAATCTTTTACCAAAAGGACAGATAAATAAGAGAAAAGAGACAGAGAGCAAATTCGAACATGGATTTAAAATTTTCGAACTTGCAACTGGCACAGAAATTTTTTTTTTGCCAAAAAGGGGATCTTGATTTCGGCTGATGTAATTATAATTGTTGCCCTTCGTATTATACGGATCATTGCCCATGAACATATCTTAGTTGAGGTGTTGATTTTCAGTGAATACCTAACAATACATACAATACGGACATACAGTGTGTATATAAGCGGTCTGTTGTATGCAATGTTGCTCAACATTGCATACGAAGTTGCGCGCCATCTTGCTCGGCTGGTACTACCCAGTGGGCAAAATTGTATGCAATCCCATACAAAAACAACAGGGTCAATTAAGGGTCTACTTGGGGACAATTATAAGAGTTTTAAATGACCCACTTGCGTCCAAGCGCTGTCATAGTGTGCGTGTGTTGCGCCGCTGCTGCCGTGCTTCTCACTACTACATGCGCATTACCCTAGCCGTGCTTTCGGATGGATTGAAAAGTGACTCGCAAGAAATTATCGGTTTAATGCATAATTAATCGCAAATTTTATTGATTATTTTTTAAATGATAGCATTTAATGTTTTTAACTATTATTACCTTTAATTAAGCTGCATATTGCATAGGTGAATTGATCACCGGACCGTCGCAAACTGAAGATGAATGTTGTTCCCATACTGCTTCACAAGGAACTTTTCAATCCTCTCGTTTGGTTTGATGACAACGACAGATCCTTCCGCGCACTTGTTAACTTCATTACCGCTGCACACTTTAATAATCAACCGATGATAATGCTGCTCATTTCACAGATGGTGAATGATGAATGTTGTCACCATCCTGTTTACACTCAAAATTTCTCAATCTTCAAGGTTGTTGGGAAACAAAACTGCACATTTGGTGTATCAATCCAACGCCGACGTTTACACGGTCCGATGATTTGCTGTTTAATTAAAAGATGAAGATACCTTGAAATATATTAGCTACGATTGATCGTGTATAACTATAATAGCACTCACCGTGATAGATCCGGGAATAAATATGCAACACATCACATGACAACATTTCAGCAAATGACACTCTGCTTAATGGAATCCTTTGCCGTGTGCCAACTCGTCACACACACACACGTATAGCGGATGGCTATGTGAGAAGCAAAGAAGCGCAAAGAAAAGCGGTATGCTGTGGTGTCAGAAAGAGGAGGCACGATCAGCGCGGTACGTGTGAAAAAGACAGCATGAATCAGCGTACACAAATCTTGGAGGGAAGTACGCGCTTGTGGGTTTTCGCGGGAGTGAAACCAGGGGAAACGGTGGGATCGCATACAAGTTTCCCCACTGGGTAGGTGTCACCTCTTAAAACATGTTCTCGTGCAGCGGAAATCTGAAAACAGCTGGTAATTTTTGGCGAGTTTTCTGGCTCGATTGACACGGAAAAAAGCATCCTCCTGCGTTGCATGCTCTCCTGGTATCATGAACTTGACACACTGGTCATTTTTGGCCAGTTTTCTGTCTCGATTGTCACGGAAAAAGCATCCTCCTTCGTTGGATGCTCTCCTGGTATCAGAGCTTGACAAACTGGTAATTTTTGACGAGTTTCTGTCTCGATCGACACGGAAAAGCATCCCCCTGTGTTGGATGTTCTCCATGTATCAGGAGCTGGAAAAGCTGGTCATTTTTGGCGAGTTTTTGTCTCGATTGACACGGAAAAAGCATCCTCCTTCGTTGGATGCTCTCCTGGTATCAGAGCCTGACAAACTGGTAATTTTTGACGAGTTTCTGTCTCGATCGACACGGAAAAGCATCCCCCTGTGTTGGATGTTCTCCATGTATCAGGAGCTGGAAAAGCTGGTCATTTTTGGCGAGTTTTTGTCTCGATTGACACGGAAAAGCATCCTCCTGCGTTGCATGCTCTCCTGGTATCAGAGCTTTGGTCTTTTTTGGTCAGTTTTCTGTCTCGATTGACACGGAAAAAGCATCTTCAAGCGGTGCATGCTCTCCTGTTATCAGGAGCTTGAAAAACTGGTCATTTTTGGCGAGTTTTCTGTCTCGATCGACACGGAAAAAGCATCCTCCTGCGTTGGATGCTCTCCTGGTATGAGAGCTTGACAAACTGGTCATTTTTGGCGAGTTTTCTGTCTCGATTGAAACGGAAAAAGCATCCTCCTGCGTTGGATGCTCTCCTGGTATCAGAGCTTGACGCACTGGTAATTTTTGGTGAGTTTTCTGTCTCGATTGACACGGAAAAAGCATCCCCCTGCATTGGATGCTCTCCTGGTATCAGAAGCTTGAAAAAGTGGTTATTTTTGGCGAGTTTTCTGTCTCGATTGACACGGAAAAAGCATCCTCCTGCGCTGGATGCTCTCCTGGTATCACGAGCTTGAAAAACTGGTAATTTTAAGCGCGTTTTCTGGCTCGATCGAAACGGAAAAAGCATCCTCCTGCATTGGATGCTCTCCTGGTATCAGGAGCTTGAAAAACTGGTCATTTTCAGCGCGTTTTCTGGCTCGATCGAAACGGAAAAAGCATCCTCCTGCGTTGCATACTCGGCTGGTATTAGAAGCATGACACACTGGTCATTTTTGGCGAGTTTTCTGTCTCGATTGACACGGAAAAGCATCCTCCTGCGTTGCATGCTCTCCTGGTATCAGGAGCTTGAAAAACTGGTCATTTTTGGCGAGTGTTCTGGCTCGATTGACACGGAAAAAGCATCCTCCTGCGTTGCATGCTCTCCTGCAGCGGCGGATCAAACGGTAGGCGGAGTAGGCGGTCGCCTAGGGCCTCGCCGTGTTGGGGGCCCCAAACAATTTGTGCCGATTGTGCGATTTTTGGAAATTTAGCAGCAGAGTAAATTTATAGCACAAAAATTTAATTGAAAAGGTAAAAATTTGATCGAAAATATCTTCCTTGGTTATATTAAACATTTGTTTCTATTTGACTAGCTATTTCGGCCCGGTTACACGACTACGCAAGAGAAGTCGGCAGTGTACTCAAACTCCTTCTTCTTTATCGGCACGATATCCTTAGGATGTTGAAGCCTACCATTTATAGTTTTTTTTACTTAATTTATCCGTAGGATAGTCAGTGCTGCGTTTGGTGGTCCAAACGATTTTTTCCCGTGGTTCTGTCTTGTGCAGACCGGCTGCGCTACCAATACACCATCATGCTGCCCCGTAAACCCTTTTTAATTCAACTTATTAATGTTTTCTATTTCTTGAACAGGAACTTTTTGTTACGTAACATACAATAAGATGATACTAAGATTCCAGCTTCACAGTCCATGTATGAAAAATTAAATTATTTAAGGGATTTTTATACAAATTCCATGTTATCTTTCTACTTGTAGGTCATTTCGCTTGGTATCTTCTGATACTTATTCATTGAGAACTTCTGGTGTCTACCCAGATGGTGATTTTGGAATCCTGTGTGTTGTAATGGATCCGGTTTGCACCCATTGTCACATAGCAAGCAAGCAAGAGCTCTAAACAGACTCAGAATGATGCATCCAAGTTATCTACTATCCTATAGAACTTCATACAATTCATCAATTTTTAATCATACATCAGTTAATTATTTGATATCATTTAGTGTTCAGAAGCTCATTTACGGTACAATGAATATCTTTTGCCAACTAGAACGTGCAACATCGTGATCGGTGTTTGAATTCAGCATACCACCTAAAATGATTGATCGTGCTGAATTTTACGATGCTTATCAATGCAATTTTTTATTGACAATCTAAATTAATGATTGAGTTTTGAGTTTTCCGGCGCTTCGTGGTCTTGGCCTGCTGCCATGGTCCTCTAAACCACCTACGGTCGAGCGCCGTCGTTAGCCAATCCATAATCCCGATTTGTCTGTTGGAAACATCAACGGCATCCCTCTATCTTATTTTGAGCCTACCAAGCCTCCTCTGTCTGACGACCTAAAACAGCTTTTTGGATAGGGTCGTCCGGTGTCATTCTCATGATGTGACAAGCCCACCGGAGTGCCTGAGCCCATAGAGCTCATCATTTAGCGGCTCCATTGTCCTTCCAAAAATACGAGGCCAAAAAACCTTCCATCGAGCATCTTCCACTCGAACGCGGCTAAGAAGGTTTCGTATCAGTTTGAAAGTCCATGTCTCACAGGCGTATGTAAGTACTAGACCTATATATAAGGTTGCTGGTGCTGATAGTATTGATAAATAATTTACATATGAATTCTTATTCTTAATAGATTAAATCGAATTGCCAAGGTATCATGTAAAGTAAACTTATAACGAGCTTCTTTAGTTTTTTAAGTGGCCGATTAGCGCATGGGTAATGTTCGTCAAGCACTGATACCAGGAGAGCTTCCAACGTAGGATGATGCTTTTTCCGTGTTGATCGAGACAGAAAACTCACCAAAAATGATCAGTTTTTCCAGCACTGATACCAGGTGAGCATCCAACGCAGGAGGATGCTTTTTCCGTGTTGATCGAGACAGAGAACTCACCAAAAATGACCGGTTTGTCAAGCTCTGATACCAGGAGAGCATTCAACGCAGGAGGATGCTTTTTTCCGTGTGGATCGAGACAGAGAACTCACCAAAAATGACCAGTTTGTCAAGCTCTGATACCAGGAGAGCATCCAACGCAGGAGGATACTTTTTTCCGTGTTGATCGAGACAGAGAACTCACCAAAACTGACCAGTTTGTCAAGCTCTGATACCAGGAGAGCATCAAACGCAGGAGGATGTTTTTTCCGTGTTGATTGAGATAGAGAACTCACCAAAAATAACCAGTTTGTCAAGCTCTGATACCAGGAGAACAGCCAGCGTAGGAGGATGCTTTTTTCGTGTTGATCGAGACAAAGAACTCACCAAAAATGACCAATTTTTCAAGCTCTGATACCAGGAGAACATCCAACGCAGGAGGAAGCTTTTACCGTGTTGATCGAGACAAAGAACTCACCAAAAATGACCAGTTTGTCAAGCTCTGATACCAGGAGAGCATCCAACGCAGGAGGACGCTTTTTCCGTGTCGATCGAGACAGAGAACTCACCAAAAATGACCAGTTTGTCAAGCTCTGATGCCAGGAGAGCATCCAACGCAGGAGGATGCTTTTTTCCGTGTTGATCGAGACAGAGAACTCACCAAAAATGACCAATTTGTCAAGCTCTGATACCAGGAGAGCATCTAACGCAGGAGGATGCTTTTACCGTGTTGATCGAGACAAAGAACTCACCAAAACTGACCAATTTGTCAAGCTCTGATACCAGGAGAACATCCAACGCAGGAGGAAGCTTTTACCGTGTTGATCGAGACAGAGAACTCACCAAAAATGACCAGTTTGTCAAGCTCTGATACCAGGAGAGCATCCAACGCAGGAGGATGCTTTTTCCGTGGTGATCGAGACAGAGAACTCACCAAAAATGACCAGTTTGTCAAGCTCTGATACCAGGAAAGCATCCAACGCAGGAGGATGCTTTTATCGTGTTGATCGAGACAAAGAACTCCCCAAAAATGACCAGTTTGTCAAGCTCTGATACCAGGAGAGCAACCATCGCAGGAGGATACTTCTTTCCGTGTTGATCGAGACAGAGAACTCACCAAAACTGACCAGTTTGTCAAGCTCTGATACCAGGAGAGCATCCAACGCAGGAGGATGCTTTATCCGTGGTGATCGAGACAGAGAACTCACCAAAAATGACCAGTTTTTCAAGCTCTGATACCAGGAGAGCATCCAACGCAGGAGGAAGCTTTTTCCGTGTTGATCGAGACAGAGAACTCACCAAAAATGACCAGTTTGTCAAGCTCTGATACCAGGAGAGCATCCAACGCAGGAGGATGCTTTTTCCGTGGTGATCGAGACAGAGAACTCACCAAAAATGACCAGTTTGTCAAGCTCTGATACCAGGAAAGCATCCAACGCAGGAGGATGCTTTTATCGTGTTGATCGAGACAAAGAACTCCCCAAAAATGACCAGTTTTTCAAGCTCTGATACCAGGAGAGCATTCAACGCAGGAGGAAGCTTTTTCCGTGTTGATTGAGACAGAGAACTCACCAAAAATGACCAGTTTGTCAAGCTCTGATACCAGGAGAGCATCCAACGCAGGAGGATGCTTTTTTCCTTGTCAATCGAGACAGAGAACTCGCCAAAAATGACCAGTTTGTCAAGCTTTGATACAAGGAGAGCAGCCAGCGTAGGAGGATGCTTTTTCTGCGTTGATTGAGACAGAGAACTCACCAAAAATGACCAATTTGTCAAGCTCTGATACAAGGTGAGCATCCAACGCAGGAGGATGCTTTTTTCGTGTAAATTGAGACAGAGAACTCACCAAAAATGACCAGTTTGTCAAACTCTGATATCAGGAGAGCATCCAACGCAGGAGGATGCTTTTTCCGTGTTGATCGAGACAGAGAACTCACCAAAAATGACCAGTTTGTCAAGCTCTGATACCAGGAGAGCATCTAACGTAGGAGGATGCTTTTTTCGTGTTGATCGAGACAGAGAACTCGCCAAAAATGACCAGTTTGTCAAGCTCTGATACCAGGAGAGCATTCAACGTAGGAGGATTTTCCTGAGGAGCACATAGTCTGTTTCATACTGATGCAAATGTGCAATTGTATATGTGATGAAATGATCGCAAGTGTCTTCACAATGACCGATTAGATCGGCCCAGTAATTCTTGGATTTCTTGACACACGGACAACCGACCTAAAATTGGAGCATCTAACTTAATTCGCGAAAATCAAGTGAACGATTCAGATTCACATTAATATGTGCAGGGCCACGAGAGTTGATAAAATGCTGACATATTGGTCAAAATTGGCAACAAATTGGTGCTGGTCAACTGCGAAAACCACTTTACCGTAGCCGCGCACACAATTGTTTTCAGATTTCCGATACCAGGAGAGCATGTTTTCCAAGAGGTGGAATAAATTTGCCCATCACTATTGCATTGCATACTATCAAACCCGTGAGAGCGTTCACTAGTTTAAGGAAGATGGATGAAACGGAGAGCATCCTTCATTTCGCTCAAACTTTCCGTCGGCTGGTACGAAATTCCATACAAAACCAGCTGTTTTCAGATTTCCGATACCAGGAGAGCATCCACGGAAGAGGTAGCACCTAGTACAGCAATTTTGGTCGAAAACCGCCGAAAGGTATGCAATTTTTATACACTAACTTTCCCGTTTTTTGTGAAAAATTTCTTCGAAAACTACCAGTTTTCGAATGTATTGTACCAGGAGAGCATCCACGGAAGAGGTAGCACCTGGTAATTTTGCCCGCCTAAAGGTATGCAATGTTTAAACACTAACTTTCCATACAAACTAGCTGTTTTCAGATTTCCGATACCAGGAGAGCATGTACTTCAAGAGGTAACCCTCAGCCACTAAGGCACTCATGAGTGACTAAGCGACCGGCACTCATGAGTGACTGAGTGACCGGCACTCATGAGTGACCGGCTCTCATGAGTGACCGGCACTCATGAGTGACCGGCACTCATGAGTGACCGGCACTCATGAGTGACCGGCACTCATGAGTGACCGGCACTCATGAGTGACCGGCACTCATGAGTGCCTGGGTGCCTGAGAGCTGTCAATTAGCCGTCAATTAGCCGTCGATTAGGCGTCGACAAGCCGTCAATTAGCCGTCGATTAGCAGTCGGTTAGCCGTCAATTAGCCGTCGATTAGCCGTCAATTAGCCGTCAATTAGCCGTCAATTAGCCGTCGATTAGCCGTCAAATAGCCGTCGATTAGCCGTCAATTAGCCGTCAATTAGCCGTCGATTATCCGTCAATAAGCCGTCAATTAGCCGTCGATTAGCCGTCATTTGGCCGTCAATTTGCCGTCGATTAGGCGTCGATTAGCCGTCAATTAGCCGTCGATTAGCCGTCAATTAGCCGTCGATTAGCCGTCGATTAGCCGTCGATTAGCCGTCAATTAGCCGTCAATTAGCCGTCAATTAATCGTCAAATTTGACGGCTAATTGACGGCCAAATGACGGCTAATCAACGGCTAATTGACGGCTAATTGACGGCCAAATGACGGCTAATCAACGGCTAATTGACGGCTAATTGACGGATAATCGACTGCTAATTGACGGATAATTGACGGCTAAATGACGGCTAATCGACGGCTAATCGACGGCTAATTGATGGCTAATCGACGGCTAATTGACGGCTAATCGATGGCTAATCGACGGCTAATTGACGGCTAATCGACGGCTAATCGACGGCTAATTGACGGCTAATCGACGGCTAATCGACGGCTAATCGACGGCCAATTGACGGCTAATCGACGGCTAATTGACGGCTAATTGACGGATAATCGACGGCTAATTGACGGCTAATCGACGGCTAATTGACGGCTAATCGACGGCTAATCGACGGCTAATTGACGGCTAATCGACGCCTAATCGACGCCTAATTGACGGCTAATTGACGGCTAATCGACGGCTAATCGACGGCTAATCGACGGCTAATTGACGGCTAATCGACGGCTAATCGACGGCTAATCGACGGTTAATTGACGGATAATCGACGGCTAAACGACGGCTAATTGACGGCTAATCGACGGCTAATTGACGGCTAATCGACGGCTAATCGACGGCTAATTGACGGCTAATCGACGCCTAATCGACGGCTAATCGACGGCGAATTGACGGCTAATTGACGGCTAATCGACGGCAAATTGACGGCTAATCGACGCCTAATCGACGGCTAATTGACGGCTAATTGATGGATAATCGACGGCTAATTGACGGCTAATTGACGGCTAATTGACGGCTAATCGACGCCTAATCGACGGCTAATTGACAGCTCTCAGGCACCCAGGCACTCATGAGTGCCGGTCACTCATGAGTGCCGGTCACTCATGAGTGCCGGTCACTCATGAGTGCCGGTCACTCATGAGTGCCGGTCACTCAGTCACTCATGAGTGCCGGTCGCTTAGTTACTCATGAGTGCCGGTCGCTTAGTTACTCATGAGTGCCGGTCACTTATGAGTGCCTGAGTGGCTGAGGGTTACCTCTTGAAGTACATGCTCTCCTGGTATCGGAAATCTGAAAACAGCTAGTTTGTATGGAAAGTTAGTGTTTAAACATTGCATACCTTTAGGCGGGCAAAATTACCAGGTGCTACCTCTTCCGTGGATGCTCTCCTGGTACAATACATTCGAAAACTGGTAGTTTTCGAAGAAATTTTTCACAAAAAACGGGAAAGTTAGTGTATAAAAATTGCATACCTTTCGGCGGTTTTCGACCAAAATTGCTGTACTAGGTGCTACCTCTTCCGTGGATGCTCTCCTGGTATCGGAAATCTGAAAACAGCTGGTTTTGTATGGAATTTCGTACCAGCCGACGGAAAGTTTGAGCGAAATGAAGGATGCTCTCCGTTTCATCCATCTTCCTTAAACTAGTGAACGCTCTCACGGGTTTGATAGTATGCAATGCAATAGTGATGGGCAAATTTATTCCACCTCTTGGAAAACATGCTCTCCTGGTATCGGAAATCTGAAAACAATTGTGTGCGCGGCTACGGTATAGTGGTTTTCGCAGTTGACCAGCACCAATTTGTTGCCAATTTTGACCAATATGTCAGCATTTTATCAACTCTCGTGGCCCTGCACATATTAATGTGAATCTGAATCGTTCACTTGATTTTCGCGAATTAAGTTAGATGCTCCAATTTTAGGTCGGTTGTCCGTGTGTCAAGAAATCCAAGAATTACTGGGCCGATCTAATCGGTCATTGTGAAGACACTTGCGATCATTTCATCACATATACAATTGCACATTTGCATCAGTATGAAACAGACTATGTGCTCCTCAGGAAAATCCTCCTACGTTGAATGCTCTCCTGGTATCATAGCTTGACAAACTGGTCATTTTTGGCGAGTTCTCTGTCTCGATCAACACGAAAAAAGCATCCTCCTACGTTAGATGCTCTCCTGGTATCAGAGCTTGACAAACTGGTCATTTTTGGTGAGTTCTCTGTCTCGATCAACACGGAAAAAGCATCCTCCTGCGTTGGATGCTCTCCTGATATCAGAGTTTGACAAACTGGTCATTTTTGGTGAGTTCTCTGTCTCAATTTACACGAAAAAAGCATCCTCCTGCGTTGGATGCTCACCTTGTATCAGAGCTTGACAAATTGGTCATTTTTGGTGAGTTCTCTGTCTCAATCAACGCAGAAAAAGCATCCTCCTACGCTGGCTGCTCTCCTTGTATCAAAGCTTGACAAACTGGTCATTTTTGGCGAGTTCTCTGTCTCGATTGACAAGGAAAAAAGCATCCTCCTGCGTTGGATGCTCTCCTGGTATCAGAGCTTGACAAACTGGTCATTTTTGGTGAGTTCTCTGTCTCAATTAACGCGGAAAAAGCATCCTCTTGCGCTGGCTGCTCTCCTTGTATCAAAGCTTGACAAACTGGTCATTTTTGGTGAGTTCTCTGTCTCGATCAACACGGAAAAAGCATCCTCCTGCGTTGGATGCTCTCCTGGTATCAGAGCTTGACAAACTGGTCATTTTTGGTGAGTTCGCTGTCTCGATTGACACGGAAAAAAGCATCCTCCTCCATTGGATGCTCTCCTGGTATCAGAGCTTGACAAACTGGTCATTTTTGGTGAGTTCTCTGTCTCGATCAACGCGGAAAAAGCATCCTCCTGCGTTGGATGCTCTCCTGGTATCAGAGCTTGACAAACTGGTCATTTTTGGTGAGTTCTCTGTTCCAATCAACGCGGAAAAAGCATCCTGCTGCGTTGGATGCTCTCCTGGTATCAGAGCTTGACAAACTGGTCATTTTTGATGAGTTCTCTGTCTCGATCGACACGAAAAAAGCATCCTCCTACGCTGGCTGTTCTCCTTGTATCAGAGCCTGACAAACTGGTCATTTTTGGTGAGTTCTCTGTCTCGATCAACACGAAAAAAGCATCCTCCTGCGTTGGATGCTCTCCTGGTATCAGAGCTTGACAAACTGGTCATTTTTGGTGAGTTCTCTGTCTCGATCAACACGGAAAAAGCATCCTCCTGCGTTGGCTGCTCTCCTTGTATCAGAGCTTGACAAACTGGTCATTTTTGGCGAGTTCTCTGTGTCGGTCAACCTGGAAAATGAATCCTCCTGCGTTGGATGCTCACCTTGTATCAGAGCTTGACAAACTGGTCATTTTTGGTGAGTTCTCTGTCTCAATCAACGCGGAAAAAGCATCCTCCTGCGTTGGATGCTCTCCTGGTATCAAAGCTCGACAAACTGGTCATTTTTGGTGAGTTCTCTGTCTCGATCAACACGGAAAAAGCATCCTCCTGCGTTGGATGCTCTCCTGGTATCAAAGCTTGACAAACTGGTCATTTTTGGTGAGTTCTCTGTCTCGATTGACACGGAAAAAGCATCCTCCTGCGTTGGATGCTCTCCTGGTATCAGAGCTTGACAAACTGGTCATTTTTGGTGAGTTCTCTGTCTCGATCAACGCGGAAAAAGCATCCTCCTGCGTTGGATACTCTCCTGGTATCAGAGCTTGACAAACCGGTCATTTTTGGTGAGTTCTCTGTCTCGATCAACGCGGAAAAAGCATCCTCCTGCGTTGGATGCTCTCCTGGTATCAGAGCTTGACAAACTGGTCATTTTTGTTGAGTTCTCTGTCTCGATCAACACGGAAAAAGCATCCTCCTGCGTTGGCTGCTCTCCTGGTATCGGAGCTTGACAAACTGGTCATTTTTGGTGAGTTCTCTGTCTCGATCAACGCGGAAAAAGCATCCTCCTGCGTTGGAAGCTCTCCTGGTATCAGAGCTTGACAAACTGGTCATTTTTGGTGAGTTCTCTGTCTCGATCAACACGGAAAAAGCATCCTCCTGCGTTGGATGCTCTCCTGGTATCAGAGCTTGACAAACTGGTCATTTTTGGTGAGTTCTCTGTCTCGATTGACACGGAAAAAGCATCCTCCTGCGTTGGATGCTCTCCTGGTATCAGAGCTTGACAAACTGGTCATTTTTGGTGAGTTCTGTGTCTCGATCAACGCGGAAAAAGCATCCTCCTGCGTTGGATACTCTCCTGGTATCAGAGCTTGACAAACCGGTCATTTTTGGTGAGTTCTCTGTCTCGATCAACACGGAAAAAGCATCCTCCTGCGCTGGCTGCTCTTTTGGTATCAGAGCTTGACAAACTGGTCATTTTTGTTGAGTTCTCTGTCTCGATCAACGCGGAAAAACATCCTCCTGCGTTGGATGCTCTCCTGGTATCAGAGCTTGACAAACTGGTCATTTTTGGTGAGTTCTCTGTCTCGATTGACACGGAAAAAGCATCCTCCTGCGTTGGATGCTCTCCTGGTATCAGAGCTTGACAAACTGGTCATTTTTGGCGAGTTCTCTGTGTCGGTCAACCTGGAAAATGAATCCTCCTGCGTTGGATGCTCACCTTGTATCAGAGCTTGACAAACTGGTCATTTTTGGTGAGTTCTCTGTCTCAATCAACGCGGAAAAAGCATCCTCCTGCGTTGGATGCTCTCCTGGTATCAAAGCTCGACAAACTGGTCATTTTTGGTGAGTTCTCTGTCTCGATCAACACGGAAAAAGCATCCTCCTGCGTTGGATGCTCTCCTGGTATCAAAGCTTGACAAACTGGTCATTTTTGGTGAGTTCTCTGTCTCGATTGACACGGAAAAAGCATCCTCCTGCGTTGGATGCTCTCCTGGTATCAGAGCTTGACAAACTGGTCATTTTTGGTGAGTTCTCTGTCTCGATCAACGCGGAAAAAGCATTCTCCTGCGCTGGCTGCTCTTTTGGTATCAGAGCTTGACAAACTGGTCATTTTTGTTGAGTTCTCTGTCTCGATCAACGCGGAAAAACATCCTCCTGCGTTGGATGCTCTCCTGGTATCAGAGCTTGACAAACTGGTCATTTTTGGTGAGTTCTCTGTCTCAATTTACACGAAAAAAGCATCCTCCTACGCTGGCTGCTCTCATTGTATCAAAGCTTGACAAACTGGTCATTTTTGGTGAGTTCGCTGTCTCAATTTACCCGCAAAAAGCATCCTCCTGCGTTAGATGCTCTCCTGGTATCAGAGCTTGACAAACTGGTCATTTTTGGTGAGTTCTCTGTTTCGATCAACACGGAAAAAGCATCCTCCTGCGTTGGATACGCTCATGGTATCAGGAGCTTGACAATTTGGTCATTTTTGGTGAGTTCTCTATCTCGATCAACACGGTAAAAAGCATCCTCCTGCGTTGGATGCTCTCCTGGTATCAGAGCTTGACAAACTGGTCATTTTTGGTGAGTTCTCTGTCTCGATCAACGCGGAAAAAGCATCCTCCTGCGTTGGATGCTCTCCTGGTATAAGAGCTTGACAAACTGGTCAGTTTTGGTGAGTTCTCTGTCTCGATCAACACGGAAAAAGCATCCTCCTGCGTTGGATGCTCTCCTGGTATCAGAGCTTGACAAACTGGTCATTTTTGGTGAGTTCTCTGTATCGATTGACACGGAAAAAGCATCCTCCTGCGTTGGATGCTCACCTTGTATCAGAGCTTGACAAATTGGTCATTTTTGGTGCGTTCTCTGTCTCAATCAACGCGGAAAAAGCATCCTCCTGCGTTGGATGCTCTCCTGGTATCATAGCTTGACAAACTGGTCATTTTTGGTGAGTTCTTTGTCTCGATCAACACGGAAAAAGCATCCTCCTGCGTTGGATGCTCTCCTGGTATCAGAGCTTGACAAACTGGTCATTTTTGGTGAGTTCTCTGTCTCGATCAACACGGAAAAAAGCATCCTCCGGCGTTGGATGCTCTCCTGGCATCAGAGCTTGACAAACTGGTCATTTTTGGTGAGTTCTCTGTCTCGCTCAACGCGGAAAAAGCATCCTCCTGCGTTGGATGCTCTCCTGGTATCAGAGCTTGACAAACTGGTCATTTTTGGTGAGTTCTCTGTCTCGATCAACACGGAAAAAGCATCCTCCTGCGTTGGAAGCTCTCCTGGTATCAGAGCTTGACAAACTGGTCATTTTTGGTGAGTTCTCTGTGTCGGTCAACACGGAAAAAGCATCATCCTGCGTTGGATGCTCTCCTGGTATCAGAGCTTGACAAACTGGTCATTTTTGGTGAGTTCTCTGTCTCGATCAACGCGGAAAAAGCATCCTCCTACGCTGGATGTTCTCCTTGTATCAGAGCTTGACAAACTGGTCATTTTTGGTGAGTTCTCTGTCTCGATCAACACGAAAAAAGCATCCTCCTGCGTTGGATGCTCTCCTGGTATCAGAGCTTGACAAACTGGTCATTTTTGGTGAGTTCTCTGTCTCGATCAACACGGAAAAAGCATCCTCTTGCGTTGGCTGCTCTCCTGGTATCATAGCTTAACAAACTGGTCATTTTTGGCGAGTTCTCTGTGTCGGTCAACCTGGAGCATGCATCCTCCTGCGTTGGATGCTCACCTGGTATCAGAGCTTGACAAATTGGTCATTTTTGGTGAGTTCTCTGTCTCGATCAACACGGAAAAAGCATCCTCTTGCGTTGGCTGCTCTCCTGGTATCATAGCTTAACAAACTGGTCATTTTTGGCGAGTTCTCTGTGTCGGTCAACCTGGAGCATGCATCCTCCTGCGTTGGATGTTCTCCTTGTATCAGAGCTTGACAAACTGGTCATTTTTGGTGAGTTCTCTGTCTCGATCAACACGAAAAAAACATCCTCCTGCGTTGGATGCTCTCCTGGTATCAGAGCTTGACAAACTGGTCATTTTTGGTGAGTTCTCTGTCTTGATCAACACGGAAAAAGCATCCTCCTGCGTTGGATGCTCTCCTGGTATCAGAGCTTGACAAACTGGTCATTTTTGGCGAGTTCTCTGTGTCGGTGAACACGGAAAAAGCATCCTCCTGCGTTAGATGCTCTCCTGGTATCAGAGCTTGACAAACTGGTCATTTTTGGTGAGTTCTCTGTTTCGATCAACACGGAAAAAGCATCCTCCTGCGTTGGATACGCTCATGGTATCAGAGCTTGACAATTTGGTCATTTTTGGTGAGTTCTCTGTCTCGATCAACACGGTAAAAAGCATCCTCCTGCGTTGGATGCTCTCCTGGTATCAGAGCTTGACAAACTGGTCATTTTTGGTGAGTTCTCTGTCTCGATCAACGCGGAAAAAGCATCCTCCTGCGTTGGATGCTCTCCTGGTATAAGAGCTTGACAAACTGGTCAGTTTTGGTGAGTTCTCTGTCTCGATCAACACGGAAAAAGCATCCTCCTGCGTTGGATGCTCTCCTGGTATCAGAGCTTGACAAACTGGTCATTTTTGGTGAGTTCTCTGTATCGATTGACACGGAAAAAGCATCCTCCTGCGTTGGATGCTCACCTTGTATCAGAGCTTGACAAATTGGTCATTTTTGGTGAGTTCTCTGTCTCAATCAACGCGGAAAAAGCATCCTCCTGCGTTGGATGCTCTCCTGGTATCAGAGCTTGACAAACTGGTCATTTTTGGTGAGTTCTCTGTCTCGATCGACACGGAAAAAGCATCCTCCTGCGTTAGATGCTCTCCTGGTATCAGAGCTTGACAAACTGGTCATTTTTGGTGTGTTCTCTGTTTCGATCAACACGGAAAAAGCATCCTCCTGCGTTGGATACGCTCATGGTATCAGAGCTTGAAAAAACTGGTCATTTTTGGTGAGTTCTCTGTCTCGATCAACACGGTAAAAAGCATCCTCCTGCGTTGGATGCTCTCCTGGTATCAGAGCTTGACAAACTGGTCCTTTTTGGTGAGTTCTCTGTCTCGATCAACGCGGAAAAAGCATCCTCCTGCGTTGGATGCTCTCCTGGTATAAGAGCTTGACAAACTGGTCATTTTTGGTGAGTTCTCTGTCTCGATCAACACGGAAAAAGCATCCTCCTGCGTTGGATGCTCTCCTGGTATCAGAGCTTGACAAACTGGTCATTTTTGGTGAGTTCTCTGTATCGATTGACACGGAAAAAGCATCCTCCTGCGTTGGATGCTCTCCTTGTATCAGAGCTTGACAAATTGGTCATTTTTGGTGAGTTCTCTGTCTCAATCAACGCGGAAAAAGCATCCTCCTGCGTTGGATGCTCTCCTGGTATCATAGCTTGACAAACTGGTCATTTTTGGTGAGTTCTCTGTCTCGATCAACACGGAAAAAGCATCCTCCTGCGTTGGATACGCTCATGGTATCAGAGCTTGACAAACTGGTCATTTTTGGTGAGTTCTCTGTCTCGATCAACACGGAAAAAAGCATCCTCCGGCGTTGGATGCTCTCCTGGCATCAGAGCTTGACAAACTGGTCATTTTTGGTGAGTTCTCTGTCTCGATCAACGCGGAAAAAGCATCCTCCTGCGTTGGATGCTCTCCTGGTATCAGAGCTTGACAAACTGGTCATTTTTGGTGAGTTCTCTGTCTCGATCAATACGGAAAAAGCATCCTCCTGCGTTGGATGCTCTCCTGGTATCAGAGCTTGACAAACTGGTCATTTTTGGTGAGTTCTCTGTCTCGATCAACGCGGAAAAAGCATCCTCCTGCGTTGGATGCTCTCCTGGTATCAGAGCTTGACAAACTGGTCATTTTTGGTGAGTTCGCTGTCTCGATTGACACGGAAAAAAGCATCCTCCTCCATTGGATGCTCTCCTGGTATCAGAGCTTGACAAACTGGTCATTTTTGGTGAGTTCTCTGTCTCGATCAACGCGGAAAAAGCATCCTCCTGCGTTGGATGCTCTCCTGGTATCAGAGCTTGACAAACTGGTCATTTTTGGTGAGTTCGCTGTCTCGATTGACACGGAAAAAAGCATCCTCCTCCATTGGATGCTCTCCTGGTATCAGAGCTTGACAAACTGGTCATTTTTGGTGAGTTCTCTGTCTCGATCAACGCGGAAAAAGCATCCTACTGCGTTGGATGCTCTCCTGGTATCATAGCTTGACAAACTGGTCATTTTTGGTGAGTTCTTTGTCTCGATCAACACGGAAAAAGCATCCTCCTGCGTTGGATGCTCTCCTGGTATCAGAGCTTGACAAACTGGTCATTTTTGGTGAGTTCTCTGTCTCAATCAACGCGGAAAAAGCATCCTCCTGCGTTGGATGCTCTCCTGGTATCATAGCTTGACAAACTGGTCATTTTTGGTGAGTTCTCTGTCTCGATCAACACGGAAAAAGCATCCTCCTGCGTTGGATGCTCTCCTGGTATCAGAGCTTGACAAACTGGTCAGTTTTGGTGAGTTCTCTGTCTCGATCAACACGGAAAAAGCATCCTCCTGCGTTGGATGCTCTCCTGGTATCAGAGCTTGACAAACTGGTCATTTTTGGTGAGTTCTCTGTATCGATTGACACGGAAAAAGCATCCTCCTGCGTTGGATGCTCGCCTTGTATCAGAGCTTGACAAACTGGTCATTTTTGGTGAGTTCTCTGTATCGATTGACACGGAAAAAGCATCCTCCTGCGTTGGATGCTCACCTTGTATCAGAGCTTGACAAATTGGTCATTTTTGGTGAGTTCTCTGTCTCAATCAACGCGGAAAAAGCATCCTCCTGCGTTGGATGCTCTCCTGGTATCAGAGCTTGACAAACTGGTCATTTTTGGTGAGTTCTCTGTCTCGATCGACACGGAAAAAGCATCCTCCTGCGTTAGATGCTCTCCTGGTATCAGAGCTTGACAAACTGGTCATTTTTGGTGTGTTCTCTGTTTCGATCAACACGGAAAAAGCATCCTCCTGCGTTGGATACGCTCATGGTATCAGAGCTTGAAAAAACTGGTCATTTTTGGTGAGTTCTCTGTCTCGATCAACACGGTAAAAAGCATCCTCCTGCGTTGGATGCTCTCCTGGTATCAGAGCTTGACAAACTGGTCCTTTTTGGTGAGTTCTCTGTCTCGATCAACGCGGAAAAAGCATCCTCCTGCGTTGGATGCTCTCCTGGTATAAGAGCTTGACAAACTGGTCATTTTTGGTGAGTTCTCTGTCTCGATCAACACGGAAAAAGCATCCTCCTGCGTTGGATGCTCTCCTGGTATCAGAGCTTGACAAACTGGTCATTTTTGGTGAGTTCTCTGTATCGATTGACACGGAAAAAGCATCCTCCTGCGTTGGATGCTCTCCTTGTATCAGAGCTTGACAAATTGGTCATTTTTGGTGAGTTCTCTGTCTCAATCAACGCGGAAAAAGCATCCTCCTGCGTTGGATGCTCTCCTGGTATCATAGCTTGACAAACTGGTCATTTTTGGTGAGTTCTCTGTCTCGATCAACACGGAAAAAGCATCCTCCTGCGTTGGATACGCTCATGGTATCAGAGCTTGACAAACTGGTCATTTTTGGTGAGTTCTCTGTCTCGATCAACACGGAAAAAAGCATCCTCCGGCGTTGGATGCTCTCCTGGCATCAGAGCTTGACAAACTGGTCATTTTTGGTGAGTTCTCTGTCTCGATCAACGCGGAAAAAGCATCCTCCTGCGTTGGATGCTCTCCTGGTATCAGAGCTTGACAAACTGGTCATTTTTGGTGAGTTCTCTGTCTCGATCAATACGGAAAAAGCATCCTCCTGCGTTGGATGCTCTCCTGGTATCAGAGCTTGACAAACTGGTCATTTTTGGTGAGTTCTCTGTCTCGATCAACGCGGAAAAAGCATCCTCCTGCGTTGGATGCTCTCCTGGTATCAGAGCTTGACAAACTGGTCATTTTTGGTGAGTTCGCTGTCTCGATTGACACGGAAAAAAGCATCCTCCTCCATTGGATGCTCTCCTGGTATCAGAGCTTGACAAACTGGTCATTTTTGGTGAGTTCTCTGTCTCGATCAACGCGGAAAAAGCATCCTCCTGCGTTGGATGCTCTCCTGGTATCAGAGCTTGACAAACTGGTCATTTTTGGTGAGTTCGCTGTCTCGATTGACACGGAAAAAAGCATCCTCCTCCATTGGATGCTCTCCTGGTATCAGAGCTTGACAAACTGGTCATTTTTGGTGAGTTCTCTGTCTCGATCAACGCGGAAAAAGCATCCTACTGCGTTGGATGCTCTCCTGGTATCATAGCTTGACAAACTGGTCATTTTTGGTGAGTTCTTTGTCTCGATCAACACGGAAAAAGCATCCTCCTGCGTTGGATGCTCTCCTGGTATCAGAGCTTGACAAACTGGTCATTTTTGGTGAGTTCTCTGTCTCAATCAACGCGGAAAAAGCATCCTCCTGCGTTGGATGCTCTCCTGGTATCATAGCTTGACAAACTGGTCATTTTTGGTGAGTTCTCTGTCTCGATCAACACGGAAAAAGCATCCTCCTGCGTTGGATGCTCTCCTGGTATAAGAGCTTGACAAACTGGTCAGTTTTGGTGAGTTCTCTGTCTCGATCAACACGGAAAAAGCATCCTCCTGCGTTGGATGCTCTCCTGGTATCAGAGCTTGACAAACTGGTCATTTTTGGTGAGTTCTCTGTATCGATTGACACGGAAAAAGCATCCTCCTGCGTTGGATGCTCGCCTTGTATCAGAGCTTGACAAATTGGTCATTTTTGGTGAGTTCTCTGTCTCGATCAACACGGAAAAAGCATCCTCCTGCGTTGGATGCTCTCCTGGTATCAGAGCTTGACAAACTGGTCATTTTTGGTGAGTTCGCTGTATCGATTGACACGGAAAAAGCATCCTCCTGCGTTGGATGCTCGCCTTGTATCAGAGCTTGACAAATTGGTCATTTTTGGTGAGTTCTCTGTCACCACCAACAATCAACGCGGAAAAAGCATCCTCCTGCGTTGGATGCTCTCCTGGTATCAGAGCTTGACAAACTGGTCATTTTTGGTGAGTTCTCTGTCTCGATCAACACGGAAAAAGCATCCTCCTGCGTTGGATGCTCTCCTGGTATCAGAGCTTGACAAACTGGTCATTTGTCTGTCAATCAACGCGGAAAAAGCATCCTCCTGCGTTGGATGCTCTCCTGGTATCAGAGCTTGACAAACTGGTCATTTTTGGTGAGTTCTCTGTCTCGATCAACACGGAAAAAGCATCCTCCTGCGTTGGATGCTCTCCTGGTATCAGAGCTTGACAAACTGGTCATTTTTGGTGAGTTCTCTGTCTCGATCAACACGGAAAAAAGCATCCTCCGGCGTTGGATGCTCTCCTGGCATCAGAGCTTGACAAACTGGTCATTTTTGGTGAGTTCTCTGTCTCGATCAACGCGGAAAAAGCATCCTCCTGCGTTGGATGCTCTCCTCGTATCAAAGCTTGACAAACTGGTCATGTTTGGTGAGTTCTCTGTCTCAATCAACGCGGAAAAGCATCCTCCTGCGCTGGCTGCTCTCCTGGTATCAGAGCTTGACAAACTGGTCATTTTTTATGAGTTCTCTGTCTCGGTCAACGCGGAAAAAGCATCCTCCTGCGCTGGCTGCTCTCCTTGTATCAGAGCTTGACAAACTGGTCATTTTTGGTGAGTTCTCTGTCTCGATCAATACGGAAAAAGCATCCTCCTGCGTTGGATGCTCTCCTGGTATCAGAGCTTGACAAACTGGTCATTTTTGGTGAGTTCTCTGTCTCGATCAACGCGGAAAAAGCATCCTCCTGCGTTGGATGCTCTCCTGGTATCAGAGCTTGACAAACTGGTCATTTTTGGTGAGTTCGCTGTCTCGATTGACACGGAAAAAAGCATCCTCCTGCGTTGGATGCTCTCCTGGTATCAGAGCTTGACAAACTGGTCATTTTTGGTGAGTTCTCTGTCTCGATCAACGCGGAAAAAGCATCCTCCTGCGTTGGATGCTCTCCTGGTATCAGAGCTTGACAAACTGGTCATTTTTGGTGAGTTCTCTGTCTCGATCAACACGGAAAAAGCATCCTCCTGCGTTGGATGCTCTCCTGGTATCAGGAGCATGAAAAACTGGTCAGTTTTTCTCGATTTTTCGGTCTCGATCGACACGAAAAAAGCATCCTCCTGCGTTGGATGCTCTCCTGGCATCAGAGCTTGACAATCTGGTCATTTTTGGTGAGTTCTCTGTCTCGATCGACACGAAAAAAGCATCCTCCTACGCTGGCTGTTCTCCTTGTATCAGAGCTTGACAAACTGGTCATTTTTGGTGAGTTCTCTGTCTCCATCAACACGGAAAAAGCATCCTCCTGCGTTGGATGCTCTCCTGGTATTAAAGCCTGACAAACTGGTCATTTTTGGTGAGTTCTCTGTCTCGATCAATACGGAAAAAGCATCCTCCTGCGCTGGATGCTCTCCTGGTATCAGAGCTTGACAAACTGGTCATTTTTGGTGAGTTCTCTGTCTCGATCAATACGGAAAAAGCATCCTCCTGCGTTGGATGCACTCCTGGTATCAGAGCTTGACAAACTGGTCATTTTTGGCGAGTTCTCTGTCTCGATCAACGCGGAAAAAGCATCCTCCTACGCTGGCTGCTCTGCTGGTATCAGAGCTTGACAAACTGGTCATTTTTGGTGAGTTCTCTGTCTCAATCAACACGGAAAAAGCATCCTCCTGCGTTGGATACGCTCTTCGTATCAAAGCTTGACAAACTGGTCATTTTTGGTGAGTTCTCTGTCTCGGTCAACGCGAAAAAAGCATCCTCCTGCGCTGGCTGCTCTCCTTGTATCAGAGCTTGACAAACTGGTCATTTTTGGTGAGTTCTCTGTCTCGATCAATACGGAAAAAGCATCCTCCTGCGCTGGCTGCTCTCCTGGTATCAGAGCTTGACAAACTGGTCATTTTTGGTGATTTCTCTGTCTCGATCGACACGGAAAAAGCATCCTCCTGCGTTAGATGCTCTCCTGGTATCAGAGCTTGACAAACTGGTCATTTTTGGTGAGTTCTCTGTCTCAATCAACACGGAAAAAGCATCCTCTTGCGTTGGATACGCTCCTCGTATCAGAGCTTGACAAACTGGTCATGTTTGGTGAGTTCTCTGTCTCAATCAACGCGGAAAAGCATCCTCCTGCGCTGGCTGCTCTCCTGGTATCAGAGCTTGACAAACTGGTCATTTTTGGTGAGTTCTCTGTCTCGATCAACACGGAAAAAGCATCCTCCTGCGTTGGATGCTCTCCTGGTATCAGAGCTTGACAAACTGGTCATTTTTGGTGAGTTCTCTGTCTCGATCAACGCGGAAAAAGCATCCTCCTGCGTTGGATGCTCTCCTGGTATAAGAGCTTGACAAACTGGTCATTTTTGGTGAGTTCGCTGTCTCGATTGACACGAAAAAAGCATCCTCCGGCGTTGGATGCTCACCTTGTATCAGAGCTTGACAAATTGGTCATTTTTGGTGAGTTCTCGGTCTCAATCAACACGGAAAAAGCATCCTCCTACGCTGGCTGCTCTCCTTGTATCAGAGCTTGACAAACTGGTCATTTTTGGTGAGTTCTCTGTCTCGATCAACACGGAAAAAGCATCCTCCTGCGTTAGATGCTCTCCTGGTATCAGAGCTTGACAAACTGGTCATTTTTGGTGAGTTCTCTGTTTCGATCAACACGGAAAATCATCCTCCTGCGTTGGATACGCTCATGGTATCAGAGCTTGACAATTTGGTCATTTTTGGTGAGTTCTCTATCTCGATCAACACGGTAAAAAGCATCCTCCTGCGTTGGATGCTCTCCTGGTATCAGAGCTTGACAAACTGGTCATTTTTGGTGAGTTCTCTGTCTCGATCAACGCGGAAAAAGCATCCTCCTGCGTTGGATGCTCTCCTGGTATAAGAGCTTGACAAACTGGTCAGTTTTGGTGAGTTCTCTGTCTCGATCAACGCGGAAAAAGCATCCTCTTGCGTTAGATGCTCTCCTGGTATCAGAGCTTGACAAACTGGTCATTTTTGGTGAGTTCTCTGTCTCAATCAACGCGGAAAAAGCATCCTACTGCGTTGGATGCTCTCCTGGTATCAGAGCTTGACAAACTGTTCATTTTTGGTGAGTTCTCTGTCTCGATCGACACGAAAAAAGCATCCTCCTACGCTGGATGTTCTCCTTGTATCAGAGCTTGACAAACTGGTCATTTTTGGTGAGTTCTCTGTCTCGATCAACACGAAAAAAACATCCTCCTGCGTTGGATGCTCTCCTGGTATCAGAGCTTGACAAACTGGTCATTTTTGGTGAGTTCTCTGTTTCGATCAACACGGAAAAAGCATCCTCCTGCGTTGGATACGCTCATGGTATCAGAGCTTGACAATTTGGTCATTTTTGGTGAGTTCTCTATCTCGATCAACACGGTAAAAAGCATCCTCCTGCGTTGGATGCTCTCCTGGTATCAGAGCTTGACAAACTGGTCATTTTTGGTGAGTTCTCTGTCTCGATCAACGCGGAAAAAGCATCCTCCTGCGTTGGATGCTCTCCTGGTATCAAAGCTTGACAAACTGGTCATTTTTGGTGAGTTCTCTGTCTCGATCAACACGGAAAAAGCATCCTCCTGCGTTGGATGCGCTCCTGGTATCAAAGCTTGACAAACTGGTCATTTTTGGTGAGTTCTCTGTCTCGATTGACACGGAAAAAGCATCCTCCTGCGTTGGATGCTCTCCTGGTATCAGAGCTTGACAAACCGGTCATTTTTGGTGAGTTCTCTGTCTCGATCAACGCGGAAAAAGCATCCTCCTGCGTTGGATGCTCTCCTGGTATCAGAGCTTGATAAACCGGTCATTTTTGGTGAGTTCTCTGTCTCGGTCAACGCGAAAAAAGCATCCTCCTGCGTTGGAAGCTCTCCTGGTATCAGAGCTTGACAAACTGGTCATTTTTGGTGAGTTCTCTGTCTCGATCAACACGAAAAAAGCATCCTCCTGCGTTGGATACGCTCATGGTATCAGAGCTTGACAAACTGGTCATTTTTGGTGAGTTCTTTGTCTCAATCAACACGGAAAAAGCATCCTCCTGCGTTGGAAGCTCTCCTGGTATCAGAGCTTGACAAACTGGTCATTTTTGGTGAGTTCTCTGTCTCGATCAACACGGAAAAAGCATCCTCCTGCGTTGGATGCTCTCCTGGTATCAGGAGCATGAAAAACTGGTCAGTTTTTCTCGATTTTTCGGTCTCGATCGACACGGAAAAAGCATCCTCCTGCGTTGGATGCTCTCCTGGCATCAGAGCTTTACAATCTGGTCATTTTTGGTGAGTTCTCTGTCTCGATCGACACGAAAAAAGCATCCTCCTACGCTGGCTGTTCTGCTTGTATCAGAGCTTGACAAACTGGTCATTTTTGGTGAGTTCTCTGTCTCCATCAACACGGAAAAAGCATCCTCCTGCGTTGGATGCTCTCCTGGTATCAAAGCTTGACAAATTGGTCATTTTTGGTGAGTTCTCTGTCTCGATCAACACGGAAAAAGCATCCTCCTGCGTTGGCTGCTCTCCTGGTATCAGAGCTTGACAAACTGGTCATTTTTGGCGAGTTCTCTGTCTCGATCAACGCGGAAAAAGCATCCTCCTACGCTGGCTGCTCTCCTGGTATCAGAGCTTGACAAACTGGTCATTTTTGGTGAGTTCTCTGTCTCAATCAACACGGAAAAAGCATCCTCTTGCGTTGGATACGCTCCTGGTATCAGAGCTTGACAAACTGGTCATTTTTGGTGAGTTCTCTGTCTCAATCAACGCGGAAAAGCATCCTCCTGCGCTGGCTGCTCTCCTGGTATCAGAGCTTGACAAACTGGTCATTTTTGGCGAGTTCTTTGTCTCGGTCAACGCGGAAAAAGCATCCTCCTGCGCTGGCTGCTCTCCTGGTATCGGAGCTTGACAAACTGGTCATTTTTGGTGAGTTCTCTGTCTCGATCAACACGGAAAAAGCATCCTCCTGCGCTGGCTGCTCTCCTGGTATCAGAGCTTGACAAACTGGTCATTTTTGGTGAGTTCTCTGTCTCGATCGACACGGAAAAAGCATCCTCCTGCGTTAGATGCTCTCCTGGTATCAGAGCTTGACAAACTGGTCATTTTTGGTGAGTTCTCTG
Organism: Anopheles moucheti; assembly: GCF_943734755.1. Classification (NCBI taxonomy): domain Eukaryota; kingdom Metazoa; phylum Arthropoda; class Insecta; order Diptera; family Culicidae; genus Anopheles; species Anopheles moucheti. The sequence continues at coordinate 2,156,067 of NC_069140.1, forward strand.
TCTCAATCAACACGAAAAAAACATCCTCCTGCGTTGGATGCTCTCCTGGTATCAGAGCTTGACAAACTGATCATTTTTGGTGAGTTCTCTGTCTCGATCAACGCGGAAAAAGCATCCTCCTGCGTTGGATGCTCTCCTGGTATAAGAGCTTGACAAACTGGTCATTTTTGGTGAGTTCGCTGTCTCGATTGACACGAAAAAAGCATCCTCCGGCGTTGGATGCTCTCCTGGCATCAGAGCTTGACAAACTGGTCATTTTTGGTGAGTTCTCTGTCTCGATCAACGCGGAAAAAGCATCCTCCTGCGTTGGATGCTCTCCTGGTATCAGAGCTTGACAAACTGGTCATTTTTGGTGAGTTCTCTGTCTCAATCAACGCGGAAAAAGCATCCTGCTGCGTTGGATGCTCTCCTGGTATCAGAGCTTGACAAACTGTTCATTTTTGGTGAGTTCTCTGGCTCGATCGACACGAAAAAAGCATCCTCCTACGCTGGCTGTTCTTCTTGTATCAGAGCTTGATAAAGTGGTCATTTTTGGGGAGTTCTTTGTCTCGATCAACACGATAAAAGCATCCTCCGGCGTTGGATGCTCTCCTGGTATCAGAGCTTGACAAACTGGTCATTTTTGGTGAGTTCTCTGTCTCGATCAACGCGGAAAAAGCATCCTCCTACGCTGGCTGCTCTCCTGGTATCAAAGCTTGACAAACTGGTCATTTTTGGTGAGTTCTCTGTGTCGGTCAACACGGAAAAAGCATCCTCTTGCGTTGGATACGCTCCTCGTATCAAAGCTTGACAAACTGGTCATTTTTGGTGAGTTCTCTGTCTCACTCAACGCGGAAAAGCATCCTCCTGCGCTGGCTGCTCTCCTGGTATCAGAGCTTGACAAACTGGTCATTTTTTATGAGTTCTCTGTCTCGGTCAACGCGGAAAAAGCATCCTCCTGCGCTGGCTGCTCTCCTGGTATCAGAGCTTGACAAACTGGTCATTTTTGGTGAGTTCTCTGTCTGGATCAACACGGAAAAAGCATCCTCCTGCGTTTGATGCTCTCCTGGTATCAGAGCTTGACAAACTGGTCATTTTTGGTGAGTTCTCTGTCTCGATCGACACGGAAAAAGCATCCTCCTGCGTTAGATGCTCTCCTGGTATCAGAGCTTGACAAACTGGTCATTTTTGGTGAGTTTTCTGTCTCAATCAACACGGAAAAAGCATCCTCTTGCGTTGGATACGCTCCTCGTATCAAAGCTTGACAAACTGGTCATTTTTGGTGAGTTCTCTGTCTCAATCAACGCGGAAAAGCATCCTCCTGCGCTGGCTGCTCTCCTGGTATCAGAGCTTGACAAACTGGTCATTTTTTATGAGTTCTCTGTCTCGGTCAACGCGGAAAAAGCATCCTCCTGCGCTGGCTGCTCTCCTGGTATCAGAGCTTGACAAACTGGTCATTTTTGGTGAGTTCTCTGTCTCGATCAATACGGAAAAAGCATCCTCCTGCGTTGGATGCTCTCCTGGTATCAGAGCTTGACAAACTGGTCATTTTTGGTGAGTTCTCTGTCTCGATCAACGCGGAAAAGCATCCTCCTGCGTTGGATGCTCTCCTGGTATCAGAGCTTGACAAACTGGTCATTTTTGGTGAGTTCCCTGTCTCGATCAACACGGAAAAAGCATCCTCCTGCGTTGGATGCTCTCCTGGTATCAGAGCTTGACAAACTGGTCATTTTTGGTGAGTTCTCTGTCTCGATCAACGCGGAAAAAGCATCCTCCTGCGTTGGATGCTCTCCTGGTATCAGAGCCTGACAAACTGGTCAGTTTTGGTGAGTTCTCTGTCTCGATCAACACGGAAAAGCATCCTCCTGCGTTGGAAGCTCACCTTGTATAAGAGCTTGACAAACTGGTCAGTTTTGGTGAGTTCTCTGTCTCGATCAACACGGAAAAAGCATCCTCTTGCGTTGGATGCTCTCCTGGTATCAGAGCTTGACAAACTGGTCATTTTTGGTGAGTTCTCTGTCTCGATCAACACGAAAAAAGCATCCTCCTGCGTTGGATGCTCTCCTTGTATCAGAGCTTGACAAATTGGTCATTTTTGGTGAGTTCTCTGTCTCAATCAACGCGGAAAAAGCATCCTCCTGCGTTGGATGCTCTCCTGGTATCAGAGCTTGACAATTTGGTCATTTTTGGTGAGTTCTCTGTCTCGGTCGACCTGGAAAATGCATCCTCCTGCGTTGGATGCTCACCTTGTATCAGAGCTTGACAAACTGGTCATTTTTGGTGAGTTCTCTGTCTCAATCAACACGGAAAAAGCATCCTCCTGCGTTAGATGCTCTCCTGGTATCAAAGCTTGACAAACTGGTCAGTTTTGGTGAGTTCTCTGTCTCAATCAACACGGAAAAAGCATCCTCCTGCGTTGGATGCTCACCTTGTATCAGAGCTTGACAAACTGGTCATTTTTGGTGAGTTCTCTGTCTCCGTCAACACGGAAAAAGCATCCTCCTGCGTTGGATGCTCTTCTTTTATAAGACCTTGACAAACTGGTTATTTTTGGCGAGTTTTCTGTCTCGATTGACACGGAAAAGCATCCTCCTGCGTTGGAAGCTCACCTTGTATAAGAGCTTGAAAAACTGGTCAGTTTTGGTGAGTTCTCTGTCTCGATCAACACGGAAAAAGCATCCTCCTGCGTTGGCTGCTCTCCTGGTATCAGAGCTTGACAAACTGGTCATTTTTGGTGAGTTCTCTGTCTCGGTCAACACGGAAAAAGCATCCTCCTGCGTTGGCTGCTCTCGTGGTATCAGAGCTTGACAAACTGGTCATTTTTGGCGAGTTCTCTGTGTCGGTCAACACGTAAAAAGCATCATCCTGCGTTGGATGCTCTCGTGGTATCAGAGCTTGACAAACTGGTCATTTTTGGTGAGTTCTCTGTCTCGATCAACGCGGAAAAAGCATCCTCCTGCGTTGGATGCTCTCCTGGTATCAGAGCTTGACAAACTGGTCATTTTTGGTGAGTTCTCTGTCTCAATCAACACGGAAAAAGCATCCTCCTGCGTTAGATGCTCTCCTGGTATCAAAGCTTGAAAAACTGGTCATTTTTGGTGAGTTCTCTGTCTCGATCACCACGGAAAAAGCATTCTCTTGCGTTGGCTGCTCTCCTGGTATCAAAGCTTAACAAACTGGTCAGTTTTGGCGAGTTCTCTGTGTCGCTCAACCTGGAGCATGCATCCTCCTGCGTTGGATGCTCACCTTGTATCAGGAGCTTGACAAACTGGTCATTTTTGGTGAGTTCTCTGTCTCGATCAACGCGAAAAAAGCATCCTCCTGCGTTGGATGCTCTCCTGGTATCAGAGCTTGACAAACTGGTCAGTATTGGTGAGTTCTCTGTCTCAATCAACACGGAAAAAGCATCCTCCTGCGCTGGATGCTCTCCTGGTATCAGGAGCTTGAAAAACTGGTCATTTTTGGTGAGTTCTCTGTCTCGATCAACACGTTAAAAGCATCCTCCTGCGTTGGATGCTTTGCTGGTATCAGAGCTTGACAAACTGGTCATTTTTGGTGAGTTCTCTGTCTCGATCAACACGGTAAAAGCATCCTCCTGCGTTGGATGCTCGCCTCTTATCAGAGCTTGACAAACTGGTCATTTTTGGTGAATTCTCTGTCTCGGTCAACGCGGAAAAAGCATCCTCCTGCGTTGGATGCTCTCCTGGTATCAAATCTTGACAAACTGGTCAGTATTGGTGAGTTCTCTGTCTCAATCAACACGGAAAAAGCATCCTCCTGCGTTGGATGCTCTCCTGATATCAAAGCTTGACAAACTGGTCATTTTTGGTGAGTTCTCTGTCTCGATCAACACGTTAAAAGCATCCTCCTGCGTTGGATGCTTTGCTGGTATCAGAGCTTGACAAACTGGTCATTTTTGGTGAGTTCTCTATCTCGATCAATACGGAAAAGCATCCTCCTGCGTTGCATGCTCTCCTGGTATCAGAGCTTGACAAACCGGTCATTTTTGGCGAGTTCTCTGTCTCGATTGACACGGAAAAGCATCCTCCTGCGTTGCATGCTCTCCTGGTATCAGGAGCTTGAAAAACTGGTCATTTTTGGCGAGTTTTCTGTCTCGATTGACACGGAAAAGCATCCTCCTGCGTTGCATGCTCTCCTGGTATCAAAAGTTTGAAAAACTGGTCATTTTTCGCGAGTTTTCGGGCTCGATTGACACCGAAAAAGCATCCTCCTGCGTTGCATGATCTGCTGGTATCAGGAGCTTGAAAAACTGGTCATTTTTGGCGAGTTTTCTGGCTCGATTGACACCGAAAAAGCATCCTCCTGCGTTGCATGCTCTCCTGGTATCAGGAGCTTGAAAAACTGGTCATTTTTGGCGAGTTTTCTGGCTCGATTGATACGGAAAAGCATCCTCCTGCGTTGCATGCTCTCCTGGTATCAGGAGCTTGAAAAACTGGTCATTTTTGGCGAGTTTTCTGTCTCGATTGACACGGAAAAGCATCCTCCTGCGTTGCATGCTCTCCTGGTATCAGGAGCTTGGAAAACTGGTCATTTTTGGCGAGTTGTCTGTCTCGAATGACACGGAAAAGCATCCTCCTGCGTTGCATGCTCTCCTGGTATCAAAAGTTTGACTAACTGGTCATTTTTCGCGAGTTTTCTGTCTCGATTGACACCGGAAAAGCATCCTCCTGCGTTGCATGCTCTCCTGGTATCAGGAGCTTGAAAAACTGGTCATTTTTGGCGAGTTTTCTGTCTCGATTGACACGAAAAAGCATCCTCCTGCGTTGCATACTCTCCTGGTATCAGGAGCTTGAAAAACTGGTCATTTTTGGCGAGTTTTCGGGCTCGATTGACACGGAAAAGCATCCTCCTGCGTTGCATGCTCTCCTGGTATCAGGAGCTTGAAAAACTGGTCATTTTTGGCGAGTTCTCTGTCTCGATTGACACGGAAAAGCATCCTCTTGCGTTGGATGCTCTCCTGGTATCAGGAGCTTGAAAAACTGGTCATTTTTGGCTAGGTCTCTGTCTCGATTGACACGGAAAAGCATCCTCCTGCGTTGCATGCTCTCCTGGTATCAAAAGTTTGAAAAACTGGTCATTTTTCGCGAGTTTTCTGTCTCGATTGACACGGAAAAAACATCCTCCTGCGTTGCATGCTCTCCTGGTATCAAGAGCTTGAAAAACTGGTCATTTTTGGCGAGGTTTCTGTCTCGATTGTCACGGAAAAGCATGCTCCTGCGTTGCATGCTCTCCTGGTATCAGGAGCTTGAAAAACTGGTCATTTTTGGCGAGTTTTCGGGCTCGATTGACACCGAAAAAGCATCCTCCTGCGTTGCATGCTCTCCTGGTATCAGGAGCTTGACAAACTGGTCATTTTTGGCGAGTTTTCTGTCTCAATTGAAGCCGAAAAAGCATATTTCTGCGTTGCATGCTCTCCTGGTATCAGCAGCTTGAAAAACTGGTCATTTTTGGCGAGTTTTCGGGCTCGATTGACACCGAAAAAGCATCCTCTTGCGTTGCATGCTCTCCTGGTATCAGGAGCTTGAAAAACTGGTCATTTTTGGCGAGTTTTCGGGCTCGATTGACACCGAAAAAGCATCCTCCTGCGTTGCATGCTCTCCTGGTATCAGGAGCTTGAAAAACTGGTCATTTTTGGCGAGTTTTCGGGCTCGATTGACTCGGAAAAAGTATCCTCCTGCGTTGCATGCTCTCCTGGTATCAGCAGCTTGAAAAACTGGTCATTTTTGGCGAGTTTTCTGTCTCGATTGACACGGAAAAAGCATCCTTCTGCGTTGCATGCTCTCCTGGTATCAGGAGCTTGAAAAACTGGTCATTTTTGGCGAGTTTTCTGTCTCGATTGACTTGGAAAAGCATCCTCCTGCGTTGCATGCTCTCCTGGTATCAAAGCTTGACAAACTGGTCATTTTTGGCGAGTTTTCGGGCACGATTGACACCGAAAAAGCATCCTCCTGCGTTGCATGCTCTCCTGATGACAGAGCTTGAAAAACTGGTCATTTTTGGCGAGTTTTCTGGCTCGATTGACACGGAAAAAGCATCCTCCTGCGTTGCATGCTCTCCTGGTATCAGGAACTGGAAAAACTGGTCATTATTGGCGAGTTTTCTGTCTCTTTGACACCGAAAAGCATCCTCCTGCGTTGCATGCTCTCCTGGTATCAGGAGCTTGAAAAACTGGTCATTTTAGGCGAGTTTTCGGTCTCGATTGACACCGAAAAAGCATCCTCCTGCGTTGCATGCTCTCCTGGTATAAGGAGCTTGAAAAACTGGTCATTTTTGGTGAGTTTTCTGGCTCGATTGACACCGAAAAAGCATCCTCCTGCGTTGCATGCTCTCCTGGTATCAGGAGCTTGAAAAACTGGTCATTTTTGGCGAGTTTTCGGTCTCGATTGACACGGAAAAGCATGCTCCTGCGTTGCATGCTCTCCTGGTATCAGGAGCTTGAAAAACTGGTCATTATTGGCGAGTTTTCTGTCTCGATTGACACCGAAAAAGCATTCTCCTGCGTTGCATGCTCTCCTGGTATCAGAGCTTGACAAACTGGTCATTTTTGGTGAGTTCTCTGTCTCGATCAACACGGAAAAAAATCCTCCTGCGTTGGATGCTCTCCTGGTATAAGAGCTTGAAAAACTGGTCATTTTTGGCGAGTTTTCTGTCTCGATTGACACGGAAAAGCATCCGCCTGCGTTGCATGCTCTCCTTATATCAGGAGCTTGAAAAAATGGTCATTTTTGGCGGGTTTTCTCGCTCGATTGACAACGGAAAAGCATCCTCCTGCGTTGCATGCTCTCCTTATATCAGGAGCTTGAAAAACTGGTCATTTTTGGTGAGTTTTCTGTCTCGATTGACACCGAAAAGCATCCTCCTGCGTTGCATGCTCTCCTGGTATCAGGAGCTTGAACAACTGGTCATTTTTGGCGAGTTTTCCGTCTCGATTGACACGGAAAAGCATCCTCCTGCGTTGCATGCTCTCCTGGTATCAGGAGCTTGAAAACTGGTCATTTTTGGCGAGTTTTCGGTCTCGATTGACACGGAAAAGCATCCTCCTGCGTTGCATGCTCTCCTGGTATAAGGAGCTTGAAAAACTGGTCATTTTTGGCGAGTTTTCTGGCTCGATTGACACCGAAAAAGCATCCTCCTGCGTTGCATGCTCCCTGGTATCAGGAGCTTAAAAAACTGGTCATTTTTGGCGAGTTTTCGGTCTGGATTGACACCGAAAAAGCATCCTCCTGCGTTGCATGCTCTCCTGGTATCAGGAACTGGAAAAACTGGTCATTTTTGGCGAGTTTTCTGTCTCTTTGACACGGAAAAGCATCCTCCTGTGTTGCATGCTCTCCTGGTATCAGGAGCTTGAAAAACTGGTCATTTTAGGCGGGTTTCCTGGCTCGATTGACACGGAAAAGCATCCTCCTGCGTTGCATGCTCTCCTGGTATCAGGAACTGGAAAAACTGGTCATTTTTGGCGAGTTTTCTGTCTCTTTGACACGGAAAAGCATCCTCCTGTGTTGCATGCTCTCCTGGTATCAGGAGCTTGAAAAACTGGTCATTTTTGGAAAATTTTCGGTCTCGATTGACACGGAAAAGCATCCTCCTGCGTTGCATGCTCTCCTGGTATCAAAAGTTTGAAAAACTGGTCATTTTTGGCGAGTTTTCTGTCTCGATTGACACCGGAAAAGCATCCTCCCGCGTTGCATGCTCTCCTGGTATCAGGAGCTTGAAAAACTGGTCATTTTTGGCAAGTTGTCGGTCTCGATTGACACGGAAAAGCATGCTCCTGCGTTGCATGCTCTCCTGGTATCAGGAGCTTGAAAAACTGGTCATTTTTGGTGAGTTTTAGGTCTCGATTGACACGGAAAAGCATCCTCCTGCGTTACATGCTCTCCTGGTATCAGGAGCTTGAAAACTGGTCATTTTTGGCGAGTTTTCGGTCTCGATTGACACCGAAAAAGCATCCTCCTGCGTTGCATGCTTTCCTGGTATCAGGAACTGGAAAACCTGGTCATTTTTAGCGAGTTTTCAGTCTCTTTGACACGGAAAAGCATCCTCCTGCGTTGCATGCTCTCCTGGTATCAGGAGCTTGAACAACTGGTCATTTTTGGCGAGTTTTTTGTCTCGATTGACACGGAAAAGCATCCTCCCGCGTTGCATGCTCTCCTGGTATCAGGAGCTTGAAAAACTGGTCATTTTTGGCGAGTTTTCGGTCTCGATTGACACGGAAAAAGCATCCTCCTGCGTTGCATGCTCTCCTGGTATCAGGAGCTTGAAAAACTGGTCATTTTTGGCGAGTTTTCTGTCTCGATTGACACGGAAAAGCATCCTCCTGTGTTGCATGCTCTCCTGGTATCAAAAGTTTGAAAAACTGGTCATTTTTGGCGAGTTTTCTGTCTCGATTGACACGGAAAAGCATCCTCCTGCGTTGCATGCTCTCCTGGTATCAGGAGCTTGAAAAACTGGTCATTTTTGGCGAGTTTTCCGTCTCGATTGACACGGAAAAGCATCCTCCTGCGTTGCATGCTCTCCTGGTATCAGGAGCTTGAAAAACTGGTCATTTTTGGCGAGTTTTCGGTCTCGATTGACACCGAAAAAGCATCCTCCTGCGTTGCATGCTCTCCTGGTATAAGGAGCTTGAAAAACTGGTCATTTTTGGCGAGTTTTCTGGCTCGATTGACACCGAAAAAGCATCCTCCTGCGTTGCATGCTCCCTGGTATCAGGAGCTTAAAAAACTGGTCATTTTTGGCGAGTTTTCGGTCTGGATTGACACCGAAAAAGCATCCTCCTGCGTTGCATGCTCTCCTGGTATCAGGAACTGGAAAAACTGGTCATTTTTGGCGAGTTTTCTGTCTCTTTGACACGGAAAAGCATCCTCCTGTGTTGCATGCTCTCCTGGTATCAGGAGCTTGAAAAACTGGTCATTTTAGGCGGGTTTCCTGGCTCGATTGACACGGAAAAGCATCCTCCTGCGTTGCATGCTCTCCTGGTATCAGGAGCTTGAAAAACTGGTCATTTTTGGAAAATTTTCGGTCTCGATTGACACGGAAAAGCATCCTCCTGCGTTGCATGCTCTCCTGGTATCAAAAGTTTGAAAAACTGGTCATTTTTGGCGAGTTTTCTGTCTCGATTGACACCGGAAAAGCATCCTCCTGCGTTGCATGCTCTCCTGGTATCAGGAGCTTGAAAAACTGGTCATTTTTGGCAAGTTGTCGGTCTCGATTGACACGGAAAAGCATGCTCCTGCGTTACATGCTCTCCTGGTATCAGGAGCTTGAAAAACTGGTCATTTTTGGCGAGTTTTAGGTCTCGATTGACACGGAAAAGCATCCTCCTGCGTTGCATGCTCTCCTGGTATCAGGAGCTTGAAAACTGGTCATTTTTGGCGAGTTTTCGGTCTCTTTGACACGGAAAAGCATCCTCCTGCGTTGCATGCTCTCCTGGTATCAGGAGCTTGAAAAAATGGTCATTTTAGGCGGGTTTTCTCGCTCGATTGACACGGAAAAGCATTCTGCTGCGTTGCATGCTTTCCTGGTATCAGGAACTGGAAAAACTGGTCATTTTTGGCAAGTTTTCTGTCTCTTTGACACGGAAATGCATCATCCTGTGTTGCATGCTCTTCTGGTATCAGAGCTTGAAAAACTGGTCATTTTAGGCGGGTTTTCTGTCTCGATTGACACGGAAAAGCATCTTCCTGCGTTGCATGCTCTCCTGGTATCAGGAGCTTGAAAAACTGGTCAGTTTTGGCGAGTTTTCGGTCTCGATTGACACGGAAAAGCATCCTCCTGCGTTGCATGCTCTCCTGGTATCAGGAGCTTGAAAAACTGGTCATTTTTGGCGAGTTTTCGGGCTCGATTGACACCGAAAAAGCATCCTCCTGCGTTGCATGCTCTCCTGGTATCAGGAGCTTGAAAAACTGGTCATTTTTGGCAAGTTGTCGGTCTCGATTGACACGGAAAAAGCATCCTCCTGCGTTGCATGCTCTCCTGGTATCAGGAGCTTGAAAAACTGGTCATTTTTGGCGAGGTTTCGGTCTCGATTGACACGGAAAAGCATCCTCCTGTGTTGCATGCTCTCCTGGTATCAAAAGTTTGAAAAACTGGTCATTTTTGGCGAGTTTTCGGTCTCGATTGACACCGGAAAAGCATCCTCCTGCGTTGCATGCTCTCCTGGTATCAGGAGCTTGAAAAACTGGTCAGTTTTGGCGAGTTTTCCGTCTCGATTGACACCGAAAAAGCATCCTCCTGCGTTGCATGATCTGCTGGTATCAGGAGCTTGAAAAACTGGTCATTTTTGGCGAGTTTTCTGTCTCGATTGACACGGAAAAGCATCTTCCTGCGTTGCATGCTCTCCTGGTATCAGGAGCTTGAAAAACTGGTCAGTTTTGGCGAGTTTTCGGTCTCGATTGACACGGAAAAGCATCCTCCTGCGTTGCATGCTCTCCTGGTATCAGGAGCTTGAAAAACTGGACATTTTTGGCGAGTTTTCGGGCTCGATTGCTCGGAAAAAACATCCTCCTGCGTTGCATGCTCTCCTGGTATCAGGAGCTTGAAAAACTGGTCATTTTTGGCGAGTTTTCCGTCTCGATTGACACGGAAAAGCATCCTCCTGCGTTGCATGCTCTCCTGGTATCAGGAGCTTGAAAAACTGGTCATTTTTGGCGAGGTTTCGGTTTCGATTGACACGGAAAAGCATCCTCCTGTGTTGCATGCTCTCCTGGTATCAAAAGTTTGAAAAACTGGTCATTTTTGGCGAGTTTTCTGTCTCGATTGACACCGGAAAAGCATCCTTCTGCGTTGCATGCTCTCCTGGTATCAGGAGCTTGAAAAACTGGTCATTTTTGGCGAGTTTTCGGTCTCGATTGACACCGAAAAAGCATCCTCCTGCGTTGCATGCTCTCCTGGTATAAGGAGCTTGAAAAACTGGTCATTTTTGGTGAGTTTTCTGGCTCGATTGACACCGAAAAAGCATCCTCCTGCGTTGCATGCTCTCCTGGTATCAGGAGCTTAAAAAACTGGTCATTTTTGGCGAGTTTTCGGTCTCGATTGACACCGAAAAAGCATCCTCCTGCGTTGCATGCTCTCCTGGTATCAGGAGCTTGAAAAACTGGTCATTTTTGGCGAGTTTTCTGTCTCGATTGACACGGAAAAGCATCCTCCTGCGTTTCATGCTCTCCTGGTATCAAAAGTTTGAAAAACTGGTCATTTTTGGCGAGTTTTCTGTCTCGATTGACACCGGAAAAGCATCCTCCTGCGTTGCATGCTCTCCTGGTATCAGGAGCTTGAAAAACTGGTCATTTGTGGCGAGTTTTCTGTCTCGATTGACACGGAAAAAGCATCCTCCTGCGTTGGATGCTCTCCTGGTATCAGGAGCTTGAAAAACTGGTCATTTTTGGCAAGTTTTCGGGCTCGATTGACACCGAAAAAGCATCCTCCTGCGTTGCATGCTCTCCTGGTATCAGGAGCTTGAAAAACTGGTCATTTTTGGCGAGTTTTCGGTCTCGATTGACACCGAAAAAGCATCCTCCTGCGTTGCATGCTCTCCTGGTATAAGGAGCTTGAAAAACTGGTCATTTTTGGTGAGTTTTCTGGCTCGATTGACACCGAAAAAGCATCCTCCTGCGTTGCATGCTCTCCTGGTATCAGGAGCTTAAAAAACTGGTCATTTTTGGCGAGTTTTCGGTCTCGATTGACACGGAAAAGCATGCTCCTGCGTTGCATGCTCTCCTGGTATCAGGAGCTTGAAAAACTGGTCATTATTGGCGAGTTTTCTGTCTCGATTGACACCGAAAAAGCATTCTCCTGCGTTGCATGCTCTCCTGGTATCAGGAGCTTAAAAAACTGGTCATTTTTGGCGAGTTTTCGGTCTCGATTGACACGGAAAAGCATGCTCCTGCGTTGCATGCTCTCCTGGTATCAGAAGCTTGAAAAACTGGTCATTTTAGGCGGGTTTTCTCGCTCGATTGACACGGAAAAAGCATCCTCCTGCGTTGCATGCTTTCCTGGTATCAGAGCTTGACAAACTGGTCATTTTTGGCGGGTTTTCTCGCTCGATTGACAACGGAAAAGCATCCTCCTGCGTTGCATGCTCTCCTTATATCAGGAGCTTGAAAAACTGGTCATTTTTGGTGAGTTTTCTGGCTCGATTGACACCGAAAAAGCATCCTCCTGCGTTGCATGCTCTCCTGGTATCAGGAGCTTAAAAAACTGGTCATTTTTGGCGAGTTTTCGGTCTCGATTGACACGGAAAAGCATGCTCCTGCGTTGCATGCTCTCCTGGTATCAGGAGCTTGAAAAACTGGTCATTATTGGCGAGTTTTCTGTCTCGATTGACACCGAAAAAGCATTCTCCTGCGTTGCATGCTCTCCTGGTATCAGAGCTTGAAAAACTGGTCATTTTTGGTGAGTTCTCTGTCTCGATCAACACGGAAAAAAATCCTCCTGCGTTGGATGCTCTCCTGGTATAAGAGCTTGAAAAACTGGTCATTTTTGGCGAGTTTTCTGTCTCGATTGACACGGAAAAGCATCCGCCTGCGTTGCATGCTCTCCTTATATCAGGAGCTTGAAAAAATGGTCATTTTTGGCGGGTTTTCTCGCTCGATTGACAACGGAAAAGCATCCTCCTGCGTTGCATGCTCTCCTTATATCAGGAGCTTGAAAAACTGGTCATTTTTGGTGAGTTTTCTGTCTCGATTGACACCGAAAAGCATCCTCCTGCGTTGCATGCTCTCCTGGTATCAGGAGCTTGAACAACTGGTCATTTTTGGCGAGTTTTCCGTCTCGATTGACACGGAAAAGCATCCTCCTGCGTTGCATGCTCTCCTGGTATCAGGAGCTTGAAAACTGGTCATTTTTGGCGAGTTTTCGGTCTCGATTGACACGGAAAAGCATCCTCCTGCGTTGCATGCTCTCCTGGTATCAGGAGCTTGAAAACTGGTCATTTTTGGCGAGTTTTCGGTCTCGATTGACACCGAAAAAGCATCCTCCTGCGTTGCATGCTTTCCTGGTATCAGGAACAGGAAAACCTGGTCATTTTTAGCGAGTTTTCTGTCTCTTTGACACGGAAAAGCATCCTCCTGCGTTGCATGCTCTCCTGGTATCAGGAGCTTGAAAAAATGGTCATTTTAGGCGGGTTTTCTCGCTCGATTGACACGGAAAAGCATTCTCCTGCGTTGCATGCTTTCCTGGTATCAGGAACTGGAAAAACTGGTCATTTTTGGCGAGTTTTCTGTCTCTTTGACACGGAAATGCATCATCCTGTGTTGCATGCTCTTCTGGTATCAGAGCTTGAAAAACTGGTCATTTTAGGCGGGTTTTCTGTCTCGATTGACACCGAAAAAGCATCCTCCTGCGTTGCATGCTCTCCTGGTATCAGGAGCTTGAAAAACTGGTCATTTTTGGCGAGTTTTCTGTCTCGATTGACACGGAAAAGCATCCTCCTGCGTTGGATGCTCTCCTGGTATCAGAGCTTGACAAACTGGTCATTTTTGGTGAGTTCTCTGTCTCGATCAACACGGAAAAAGCATCCTCCTGCGTTGGATGCTCTCCTGGTATAAGAGCTTGAAAAACTGGTCATTTTTGGCGAGTTTTCTGTTTCGATTGACACGGAAAAGCATCCTCCTGCGTTGCATGCTCTCCTTATATCAGGAGCTTGAAAAAATGGTCATTTTAGGCGGGTTTTCTCGCTCGATTGACACCGGAAAAGCATCCTCCTGCGTTGCATGCTTTCCTGGTATCAGGAGCTTGAAAAACGGGTCATTTTTGGCGAGTTTTCTGTCTCTTTGACACGGAAAAGCATCCTCCTGTGTTGCATGCTCTCCTGGTATCAGCAGCTTGAAAAACTGGTCATTTTTGGCGAGTTTTCTGGCTCGATTGACACGGAAAAGCATCCTCCTGCGTTGCATGCTTTCCTGGTATCAGGAGCTTGAAAAACTGGTCATTTTTGGAAAATTTTCGGTCTCGATTGACACGGAAAAGCATCCTCCTGCGTTGCATGCTCTCCTGGTATCAAAAGTTTGAAAAACTGGTCATTTTTGGCGAGTTTTCTGTCTCGATTGACACCGGAAAAGCATCCTCCTGCGTTGCATGCTCTCCTGGTATCAGGAGCTTGAAAAACTGGTCATATTTGGCAAGTTGTCGGTCTCGATTGACACGGAAAAAGCATCCTCCTGCGTTGCATGCTCTCCTGGTATCAGGAGCTTGACAAACTGGTCATTTTTGGCGAGTTTTAGGTCTCGATTGACACGGAAAAAGCATCCTTCTGCGTTACATGCTCTCCTGGTATCAGGAGCTTGAAAACTGGTCATTTTTGGCGAGTTTTCGGTCTCGATTGACACCGAAAAAGCATCCTCCTGCGTTGCATGCTCTCCTGGTATCAGGAACTGGAAAACCTGGTCATTTTTAGCGAGTTTTCTGTCTCTTTGACACGGAAAAGCATCCTCCTGCGTTGCATGCTCTCCTGGTATCAGGAGCTTGAAAAACTGGTCATTTTAGGCGGGTTTTCTCGCTCGATTGACACGGAAAAAGCATCCTCCTGCGTTGCATGCTTTCCTGGTATCAGGAACTGGAAAAACTGGTCATTTTTGGCGAGTTTTCTGTCTCGATTGACACGGAAATGTATCATCTTGTGTTGCATGCTCTTCTGGTATCAGAGCTTGAAAAACTGGTCATTTTAGGCGGGTTTTCTGTCTCGATTGACACGGAAAAGCATCCTCCTGCGTTGCATGCTCTCCTGGTATCAGAAGCTTGAAAAACTGGTCATTTTTGGCGAGTTTTCGGTCTCGATTGACACGGAAAAGCATCCTCCTGCGTTGCATGCTCTCCTTATATCAGGAGCTTGAAAAACTGGTCATTTTTGGTGAGTTTTCTGTCTCGATTGACACCGAAAAGCATCCTCCTGCGTTGCATGCTCTCCTGGTATCAGGAGCTTGAAAAACTGGTCATTTTTGGCGAGTTTTCCGTCTCGATTGACACGGAAAAGCATCCTCCTGCGTTGCATGCTCTCCTGGTATCAGGAGCTTGAAAAACTGGTCATTTTTGGCGAGTTTTCGGTCTCGATTGACACGGAAAAGCATCCTCCTGCGTTGCATGCTCTCCTGGTATCAGGAGCTTGAAAAATTGGTCATTTTTGGCGAGTTTTCTGTCTCAATCGACACCGAAAAAGCATCCTCCTGCGTTGCATGCTCTTCTGGTATCAGAGCTTGAAAAACTGGTCATTTTAGGCGGGTTTTCTGTCTCGATTGACACGGAAAAGCATACTCCTGCGTTGCATGCTCTCCTGGTATCAGGAGCTTGAAAAACTGGTCATTTTTGGCGAGTTTTCGGTCTCGATTGACACGGAAAAGCATCCTCTTGCGTTGGATGCTCTCCTGGTATCAGGAGCTTGAAAAACTGGTCATTTTTGGCAAGTTTTCGGGTTCGATTGACACGGAAAAGCATCCTCCTGCGTTGCATGCTCTCCTGGTATCAGGAGCTTGAAAAACTGGTCATTTTTGGCGAGTTTTCTGTCTCGATTGACACGGAAAAGCATCCTCCCGCGTTGCATGCTCTCCTGGTATCAGGAGCTTGAAAAACTGGTCTTTTTTGGCGGGTTTCTGGGCTCGATTGACACCGAAAAAGCATCCTCCTGCGTTGCATGCTCTCCTGGTATCAGGAGCTTGAAAAACTGGTCATTTTTGGCGAGTTTTCTGTCTCGATTGACACGGAAAAGCATCCTCCTGCGTTGCATGCTCTCCTGGTATCAGGAGCTTGAAAAACTGGTCATTTTTGGCGAGTTTTCGGTCTCGATTGACACGGAAAAGCATCCTCCTGCGTTGCATGCTCTCCTGGTATCAGGAGCTTGAAAAACTGGTCATTTTTGGCGAGTTTTCTGTCTCGATTGACACGGAAAAGCATCCTCCCGCGTTGCATGCTCTCCTGGTATCAGGAGCTTGAAAAACTGGTCTTTTTTGGCGGGTTTCTGGGCTCGATTGACACCGAAAAAGCATCCTCCTGCGTTGCATGCTCTCCTGGTATCAGGAGCTTGAAAAACTGGTCATTTTTGGCGAGTTTTCTGTCTCGATTGACACGGAAAAGCATCCTCCTGCGTTGCATGCTCTCCTGGTATCAGGAGCTTGAAAAACTGGTCATTTTTGGCGAGTTTTCCGTCTCGATTGACACGGAAAAGCATCCTCCTGCGTTGCATGCTCTCCTGGTATCAGGAGCTTGAAAACTGGTCATTTTTGGCGAGTTTTCGGGCTCGATTGACACCGAAAAGCATCCTCCTGCGTTGCATGCTCTCCTGGTATCAGGAGCTTGAAAAACTGGTCATTTTTGGCAAGTTTTCGGTCTCGATTGACACGGAAAAAGCATCCTCCTGCGTTGCATGCTCTCCTGGTATCAGGAGCTTGAAAAACTGGTCATTTTTGGCGAGTTTTCGGGCTCGATTGACACGGAAAAGCATCCTCCTGCGTTACATGCTCTCCTGGTATCAGGAGCTTGACAAACTGGTCATTTTTGGCGAGTTTTCTGTCTCAATTGACACCGAAAAAGCATCCTTCTGCGTTGCATGCTCTCCTGGTATCAGCAGCTTGAAAAACTGGTCATTTTTGGCGAGTTCTCTGTCTCAATTGACACCGAAAAAGCATCCTCCTGCGTTGCATGCTCTCCTGGTATCAGGAGCTTGAAAAACTGGTCATTTTTGGCGAGTTTTCGGGCTCGATTGACACCGAAAAAGCATCCTCCTGCGTTGCATGCTCTCCTGATATCAGGAGCTTGAAAAACTGGTCATTTTTGGCGAGTTTTCTGTCTCGATTGACACGGAAAAGCATCCTCCTGCGTTGCATGCTCTCCTGGTATCAGGAGCTTGAAAAACTGGTCATTTTTGGCGAGTTTTCGGGCTCGATTGACACCGAAAAAGCATCCTCCTGCGTTGCATGCTCTCCTGATACCAGAGCTTAAAAAACTGGTCATTTTTGGCGAGTTTTCTGTCTCGATTGACACGGAAAAAGCATCCTCCTGCGTTGCATGCTCTCCTGGTATCAGGAACTGGAAAAATTGGTCATTTTAGGCGAGTTTTCTGTCTCTTTGACACGGAAAAGCATCCT
This sequence comes from Anopheles moucheti, assembly GCF_943734755.1. Classification (NCBI taxonomy): domain Eukaryota; kingdom Metazoa; phylum Arthropoda; class Insecta; order Diptera; family Culicidae; genus Anopheles; species Anopheles moucheti. Next base: position 2,173,133 of record NC_069140.1, read on the forward strand.
CCTGCGTTGCATGCTCTCCTGGTATCAGGAGCTTGAAAAACTGGTCATTTTAGGCGGGTTTTCGGGCTCGATTGACACGGAAAAGCATCCTCCTGCGTTGCATGCTCTCCTGGTATCAGGAGCTTGAAAAACTGGTCATTTTTGGCTAGTTTTCGGGCTCGATTGACTCGGAAAAAGCATCCTCCTGCGTTGCATGCTCTCCTGGTATCAGGAGCTTGAAAAACTGGTCATTTTTGGCGAGTTTTCTGTCTCGATTGACACGGAAAAGCATCCTCCTGCGTTGCATGCTCTCCTGGTATCAGGAGCTTGAAAACTGGTCATTTTTGGCGAGTTTTCGGGCTCGATTGACACGGAAAAAGCATCCTCCTGCGTTGCATGCTCTCCTGGTATCAGAGCTTGAAAAACTGGTCATTTTTGGCGAGTTTTTTGTCTCGATTGACACGGAAAAGCATCCTCCTGCGTTGCATGCTCTCCTGGTATCAGGAGCTTGAAAACCTGGTCATTTTTGGCGAGTTTTCGGGCTCGATTGACTCGGAAAAAGCATCCTCCTGCGTTGCATGCTCTCCTGGTATCAGGAGCTTGACAAACTGGTCATTTTTGGCGAGTTTTCTGTCTCAATTGACACCGAAAAAGCATCCTTCTGCGTTGCATGCTCTCCTGGTATCAGCAGCTTGAAAAACTGGTCATTTTTGGCGAGTTTTCTGTCTCAATTGACACCGAAAAAGCATCCTCCTGCGTTGCATGCTCTCCTGGTATCAGGAGCTTGAAAAACTGGTCATTTTTGGCGAGTGTTTTGTCTCTTTGACACGGAAAAGCATCCTCCTGCGTTGCATGCTCTCCTGGTATCAGGAGCTTGAAAAACTGGTCAGTTTAGGCGGGTTTTCTGTCTCGATTGACACGGAAAAGCATCCTCCTGCGTTGCATGCTCTCCTGGTATCAGGAACTGGAAAACCTGGTCATTTTTAGCGAGTTTTCTGTCTCTTTGACACGGAAAAGCATCCTCCTGCGTTGCATGCTCTCCTGGTATCAGGAGCTTGAAAACCTGGTCATTTTTGGCGAGTTTTCGGGCTCGATTGACACCGAAAAAGCATCCTCCTGCGTTGCATGCTCTCCTGATACCAGAGCTTGAAAAACTGGTCATTTTTGGCGAGTTTTCTGTCTCGATTGACTCGGAAAAAGCATCCTCCTGCGTTGCATGCTCTCCTGGTATCAGGAGCTTGAAAAACTGGTCATTTTTGGCGAGTTTTCGGGCTCGATTGACTCGGAAAAAGCATCCTCCTGCGTTGCATGCTCTCCTGGTATCAGGAGCTTGAAAAACTGGTCATTTTTGGCGAGTTTTCTGTCTCGATTGACACGGAAAAGCATCCTCCTGCGTTGCATGCTCTCCTGGTATCAGGAGCTTGAAAACCTGGTCATTTTTGGCGAGTTTTCGGGCTCGATTGACACCGAAAAAGCATCCTCCTGCGTTGCATGCTCTCCTGATACCAGAGCTTGAAAAACTGGTCATTTTTGGCGAGTTTTCGGGCTCGATTGACTCGGAAAAAGCATCCTCCTGCGTTGCATGCTCTCCTGGTATCAGGAACTGGAAAAACTGGTCATTTTTGGCGAGTTTTCTGTCTCTTTGACACCGGAAAAGCATCCTCCTGCGTTGCATGCTCTCCTGGTATCAGGAGCTTGAACAACTGGTCATTTTAGGCGAGTTTTCTGGCTCGATTGACACGGAAAAGCATCCTCCTGCGTTGCATGCTCTCCTGGTATCAGGAGCTTGAAAAACTAGTCATTTTTGGCGAGTTTTCGGGCTCGATTGACTCGGAAAAAGCATCCTCCTGCGTTGCATGCTCTCCTGGTATCAGGAGCTTGAAAAACTGGTCATTTTTGGCGAGTTTTCTGTCTCGATTGACTCGGAAAAAGCATCCTCCTGCGTTGCATGCTCTCCTGGTATCAGGAGCTTGAAAAACTGGTCATTTTTGGCGAGTTTTCGGGCTCGATTGACACCGAAAAAGCATCCTCCTGCGTTGCATGCTCTCCTGATATCAGAGCTTGAAAAACTGATCATTTTTGGCGAGTTTTCTGTCTCGATTGACTCGGAAAAAGCATCCTCCTGCGTTGCATGCTCTCCTGGTATCAGGAGCTTGAAAAACTAGTCATTTTTGGCGAGTTTTCGGGCTCGATTGACTCGGAAAAAGCATCCTCGTGCGTTGCATGCTCTCCTGGTATCAGGAGCTTGAAAACCTGGTCATTTTTGGCGAGTTTTCGGGCTCGATTGACACCGAAAAAGCATCCTCCTGCGTTGGTCATTTTTGGCGAGTTTTCTGTCTCGATTGACTCGGAAAAAGCATCCTCCTGCGTTGCATGCTCTCCTGGTATCAGGAGCTTGAAAAACTGGTCATTTTTGGCGAGTTTTCGGGCTCGATTGACTCGGAAAAAGCATCCTCCTGCGTTGCATGCTCTCCTGGTATCAGGAGCTTGAAAAACTGGTCATTTTTGGCGAGTTTTCGGGCTCGATTGACTCGGAAAAAGCATCCTCCTGCGTTGCATGCTCTCCTGGTATCAGCAGCTTGAAAAACTGGTCATTTTTGGCGAGTTTTCTGTCTCGATTGACACGGAAAAGCATCCTCCTGCGTTGCATGCTCTCCTGGTATCAGGAACTGGAAAAACTGGTCATTTTTGGCGAGTTTTCTGTCTCTTTGACACGGAAAAGCATCCTCCTGCGTTGCATGCTCTCCTGGTATCAGGAGCTTGAAAAACTGGTCATTTTTGGCGAGTTTTCTGTCTCGATTGACACGGAAAAGCATCCTCCTGCGTTGCATGCTCTCCTGGTATCAGGAGCTTGAAAAACTGGTCATTTTTGGCGAGTTTTCTGTCTCTTTGACACCGGAAAAGCATCCTCCTGCGTTGCATGCTCTCCTGGTATCAGGAGCTTGAACAACTGGTCATTTTAGGCGAGTTTTCTGGCTCGATTGACACGGAAAAGCATCCTCCTGCGTTGCATGCTCTCCTGGTATCAGGAGCTTGAAAAACTAGTCATTTTTGGCGAGTTTTCGGGCTCGATTGACTCGGAAAAAGCATCCTCCTGCGTTGCATGCTCTCCTGGTATCAGGAGCTTGAAAAACTGGTCATTTTTGGCGAGTTTTCTGTCTCTTTGACACGGAAAAGCATCCTCCTGCGTTGCATGCTCTCCTGGTATCAGGAGCTTGAAAAACTGGTCATTTTTGGCGAGTTTTCTGTCTCGATTGACACGGAAAAGCATCCTCCTGCGTTGCATGCTCTCCTGGTATCAGGAGCTTGAAAACTGGTCATTTTTGGCGAGTTTTCGGGCTCGATTGACACGGAAAAAGCATCCTCCTGCGTTGCATGCTCTCCTGGTATCAGAGCTTGAAAAACTGGTCATTTTAGGCGGGTTCTCTGTCTCGATTGACACGGAAAAGCATCCTCCTGCGTTGCATGCTCTCCTGGTATCAGGAGCTTGAAAAACTGGTCATTTTTGGCGAGTTTTCGGGCTCGATTGACACCGAAAAAATATCCTCCTGCGTTGCATGCTCTCCTGGTATCAGGAGCTTGACAAACTGGTCATTTTTGGCGAGTTTTCTGTCTCAATTGACACCGAAAAAGCATCCTTCTGCGTTGCATGCTCTCCTGGTATCAGCAGCTTGAAAAACTGGTCATTTTTGGCGAGTTTTCTGTCTCAATTGACACCGAAAAAGCATCCTCCTGCGTTGCATGCTCTCCTGGTATCAGGAGCTTGAAAAACTGGTCATTTTTGGCGAGTTTTCTGTCTCTTTGACACGGAAAAGCATCCTCCTGCGTTGCATGCTCTCCTGGTATCAGGAGCTTGAAAAACTGGTCAGTTTAGGCGGGTTTTCTGGCTCGATTGACACGGAAAAGCATCCTCCTGCGTTGCATGCTCTCCTGGTATCAGGAACTGGAAAAACTGGTCATTTTTGGCGAGTTTTCTGTCTCTTTGACACGGAAAAGCATCCTCCTGCGTTGCATGCTCTCCTGGTATCAGGAGCTTGAAAACCTGGTCATTTTTGGCGAGTTTTCGGGCTCGATTGACACCGAAAAAGCATCCTCCTGCGTTGCATGCTCTCCTGATACCAGAGCTTGAAAAACTGGTCATTTTTGGCGAGTTTTCTGTCTCGATTGACTCGGAAAAAGCATCCTCCTGCGTTGCATGCTCTCCTGGTATCAGGAGCTTGAAAAACTGGTCATTTTTGGCGAGTTTTCGGGCTCGATTGACTCGGAAAAAGCATCCTCCTGCGTTGCATGCTCTCCTGGTATCAGGAGCTTGAAAAACTGGTCATTTTTGGCGAGTTTTCTGTCTCTTTGACACGGAAAAGCATCCTCCTGCGTTGCATGCTCTCCTGGTATCAGGAGCTTGAAAAACTGGTCATTTTTGGCGAGTTTTCTGTCTCGATTGACACGGAAAAGCATCCTCCTGCGTTGCATGCTCTCCTGGTATCAGGAGCTTGAAAACTGGTCATTTTTGGCGAGTTTTCGGGCTCGATTGACACGGAAAAAGCATCCTCCTGCGTTGCATGCTCTCCTGGTATCAGAGCTTGAAAAACTGGTCATTTTAGGCGGGTTCTCTGTCTCGATTGACACGGAAAAGCATCCTCCTGCGTTGCATGCTCTCCTGGTATCAGGAGCTTGAAAAACTGGTCATTTTTGGCGAGTTTTCGGGCTCGATTGACTCGGAAAAAGCATCCTCCTGCGTTGCATGCTCTCCTGGTATCAGGAGCTTGAAAACCTGGTCATTTTTGGCGAGTTTTCGGGCTCGATTGACACCGAAAAAGCATCCTCCTGCGTTGCATGCTCTCCTGATACCAGAGCTTGAAAAACTGGTCATTTTTGGCGAGTTTTCTGTCTCGATTGACTCGGAAAAAGCATCCTCCTGCGTTGCATGCTCTCCTGGTATCAGGAGCTTGAAAAACTGGTCATTTTTGGCGAGTTTTCGGGCTCGATTGACTCGGAAAAAGCATCCTCCTGCGTTGCATGCTCTCCTGGTATCAGGAGCTTGAAAAACTGGTCATTTTTGGCGAGTTTTCGGGCTCGATTGACTCGGAAAAAGCATCCTCCTGCGTTGCATGCTCTCCTGGTATCAGGAGCTTGAAAAACTGGTCATTTTTGGCGAGTTTTCTGTCTCGATTGACACGGAAAAGCATCCTCCTGCGTTGCATGCTCTCCTGGTATCAGGAGCTTGAAAAACTGGTCATTTTTGGCGAGTTTTCGGGCTCGATTGACTCGGAAAAAGCATCCTCCTGCGTTGCATGCTCTCCTGGTATCAGGAACTGGAAAAACTGGTCATTTTTGGCGAGTTTTCTGTCTCTTTGACACCGGAAAAGCATCCTCCTGCGTTGCATGCTCTCCTGGTATCAGGAGCTTGAACAACTGGTCATTTTTGGCGAGTTTTCTGGCTCGATTGACACGGAAAAGCATCCTCCTGCGTTGCATGCTCTCCTGGTATCAGGAGCTTGAAAAACTAGTCATTTTTGGCGAGTTTTCGGGCTCGATTGACTCGGAAAAAGCATCCTCCTGCGTTGCATGCTCTCCTGGTATCAGGAGCTTGAAAAACTGGTCATTTTTGGCGAGTTTTCGGGCTCGATTGACACCGAAAAAGCATCCTCCTGCGTTGCATGCTCTCCTGGTATCAGGAGCTTGAAAAACTGGTCATTTTTGGCGAGTTTTCTGTCTCTTTGACACGGAAAAGCATCCTCCTGCGTTGCATGCTCTCCTGGTATCAGGAGCTTGAAAAACTAGTCATTTTTGGCGAGTTTTCGGGCTCGATTGACTCGGAAAAAGCATCCTCCTGCGTTGCATGCTCTCCTGGTATCAGGAGCTTGAAAAACTGGTCATTTTTGGCGAGTTTTCTGTCTCTTTGACACGGAAAAGCATCCTCCTGCGTTGCATGCTCTCCTGGTATCAGGAGCTTGAAAACTGGTCATTTTTGGCGAGTTTTCTGTCTCTTTGACACCGAACAAGCATCCTCCTGCGTTGCATGCTCTCCTGATACCCGAGCTTGAAAAACTGGTCATTTTTGGCGAGTTTTCGGGCTCGATTGACTCGGAAAAAGCATCCTCCTGCGTTGCATGCTCTCCTGGTATCAGGAGCTTGAAAAACTGGCTTTTTTTGGCGAGTTTTCGGGCTCGATTGACTCGGAAAAAGCATCCTCCTGCGTTGCATGCTCTCCTGGTATCAGGAGCTTGAAAAACTGGTCATTTTTGGCGAGTTTTCTGTCTCGATTGACACGGAAAAGCATCCTCCTGCGTTGCATGCTCTCCTGGTATCAGGAGCTTGAAAAACTGGTCATTTTTGGCGAGTTTTCGGGCTCGATTGACTCGGAAAAAGCATCCTCCTGCGTTGCATGCTCTCCTGGTATCAGGAGCTTGAAAAACTGGTCATTTTTGGCGAGTTTTCTGTCTCGATTGACACGGAAAAGCATCCTCCTGCGTTGCATGCTCTCCTGGTATCAGGAGCTTGAAAACCTGGTCATTTTTGGCGAGTTTTCGGGCTCGATTGACACCGAAAAAGCATCCTCCTGCGTTGCATGCTCTCCTGATACCAGAGCTTGAAAAACTGGTCATTTTTGGCGAGTTTTCGGGCTCGATTGACTCGGAAAAAGCATCCTCCTGCGTTGCATGCTCTCCTGGTATCAGGAACTGGAAAAACTGGTCATTTTTGGCGAGTTTTCTGTCTCTTTGACACCGGAAAAGCATCCTCCTGCGTTGCATGCTCTCCTGGTATCAGGAGCTTGAACAACTGGTCATTTTCGGCGAGTTTTCTGGCTCGATTGACACGGAAAAGCATCCTCCTGCGTTGCATGCTCTCCTGGTATCAGGAGCTTGAAAAACTAGTCATTTTTGGCGAGTTTTCGGGCTCGATTGACTCGGAAAAAGCATCCTCCTGCGTTGCATGGTCTCCTGGTATCAGGAGCTTGAAAAACTGGTCATTTTTGGCGAGTTTTCTGTCTCGATTGACACGGAAAAGCATCCTCCTGCGTTGCATGCTCTCCTGGTATCAGGAGCTTGAAAAACTGGTCATTTTTGGCGAGTTTTCGGGCTCGATTGACTCGGAAAAAGCATCCTCCTGCGTTGCATGCTCTCCTGGTATCAGGAGCTTGAAAAACTGGTCATTTTTGGCGAGTTTTCTGTCTCGATTGACACGGAAAAGCATCCTCCTGCGTTGCATGCTCTCCTGGTATCAGGAGCTTGAAAACCTGGTCATTTTTGGCGAGTTTTCGGGCTCGATTGACACCGAAAAAGCATCCTCCTGCGTTGCATGCTCTCCTGGTATCAGGAGCTTGAAAAACTGGTCATTTTTGGCGAGTTTTCTGTCTCTTTGACACGGAAAAGCATCCTCCTGCGTTGCATGCTCTCCTGGTATCAGGAGCTTGAAAAACTGGTCATTTTTGGCGAGTTTTCTGTCTCTTTGACACGGAAAAGCATCCTCCTGCGTTGCATGCTCTCCTGGTATCAGGAGCTTGAAAACCTGGTCATTTTTGGCGAGTTTTCGGGCTCGATTGACACCGAAAAAGCATCCTCCTGCGTTGCATGCTCTCCTGATACCAGAGCTTGAAAAACTGGTCATTTTTGGCGAGTTTTCTGTCTCGATTGACTCGGAAAAAGCATCCTCCTGCGTTGCATGCTCTCCTGGTATCAGGAGCTTGAACAACTGGTCATTTTTGGCGAGTTTTCGGGCTCGATTGACTCGGAAAAAGCATCCTCCTGCGTTGCATGCTCTCCTGGTATCAGGAACTTGAAAAACTGGTCATTTTTGGCGAGTTTTCGGGCTCGATTGACTCGGAAAAAGCATCCTCCTGCGTTGCATGCTCTCCTGGTATCAGGAGCTTGAAAAACTGGTCATTTTTGGCGAGTTTTCTGTCTCGATTGACACGGAAAAGCATCCTCCTGCGTTGCATGCTCTCCTGGTATCAGGAGCTTGAAAAACTGGTCATTTTTGGCGAGTTTTCGGGCTCGATTGACTCGGAAAAAGCATCCTCCTGCGTTGCATGCTCTCCTGGTATCAGGAGCTTGAAAAACTGGTCATTTTTGGCGAGTTTTCTGTCTCGATTGACACGGAAAAGCATCCTCCTGCGTTGCATGCTCTCCTGGTATCAGGAGCTTGAAAAACTGGTCATTTTTGGCGAGTTTTCGGGCTCGATTGACTCGGAAAAAGCATCCTCCTGCGTTGCATGCTCTCCTGGTATCAGGAGCTTGAAAAACTGGTCATTTTTGGCGAGTTTTCTGTCTCGATTGACACGGAAAAGCATCCTCCTGCGTTGCATGCTCTCCTGGTATCAGGAGCTTGAAAACCTGGTCATTTTTGGCGAGTTTTCGGCCTCGATTGACACCGAAAAAGCATCCTCCTGCGTTGCATGCTCTCCTGATACCAGAGCTTGAAAAACTGGTCATTTTTGGCGAGTTTTCTGTCTCGATTGACTCGGAAAAAGCATCCTCCTGCGTTGCATGCTCTCCTGGTATCAGGAGCTTGAAAAACTGGTCATTTTTGGCGAGTTTTCTGTCTCTATTGACTCGGAAAAAGCATCCTCCTGCGTTGCATGCTCTCCTGGTATCAGGAGCTTGAAAAACTGGTCATGTTTGGCGAGTTTTCTGTCTCGATTGACACGGAAAAAAGCATCCTCCTGCGTTGCATGCTCTCCTGGTATCAGAAGCTTGAAAAACTGGTCATTTTTGGCGAGTTTTCTGTCTCGATTGACACGGAAAAGCATCCTCCTGCGTTGCATGCTCTCCTGGTATCAGGAACTGGAAAAACTGGTCATTTTTGGCGAGTTTTCTGTCTCTTTGACACGGAAAAACATCCTCCTGCGTTGCATGCTCTCCTGGTATCAGGAGCTTGAAAAACTGGTCATTTTTGGCGAGTTTTCGGGCTCGATTGACTCGGAAAAAGCATCCTCCTGCGTTGCATGCTCTCCTGGTATCAGGAGCTTGAAAAACTAGTCATTTTTGGCGAGTTTTCTGTCTCGATTGACTCGGAAAAGCATCCTCCTGCGTTGCATGCTCTCCTGGTATCAGGAGCTTGAAAAACTGGTCATTTTTGGCGAGTTTTCGGGCTCGATTGACTCGGAAAAAGCATCCTCCTGCGTTGCATGCTCTCCTGGTATCAGGAGCTTGAAAAACTGGTCATTTTTGGCGAGTTTTCTGTCTCGATTGACACGGAAAAGCATCCTCCTGCGTTGCATGCTCTCCTGGTATCAGGAGCTTGAAAACCTGGTCATTTTTGGCGAGTTTTCGGGCTCGATTAACACCGAAAAAGCATCCTCCTGCGTTGCATGCTCTCCTGATACCAGAGCTTGAAAAACTGGTCATTTTTGGCGAGTTTTCTGTCTCTATTGACTCGGAAAAAGCATCCTCCTGCGTTGCATGCTCTCCTGGTATCAGGAGCTTGAAAAACTGGTCATTTTTGGCGAGTTTTCGGGCTCGATTGACACCGAAAAAGCATCCTCCTGCGTTGCATGCTCTCCTGGTATCAGGAGCTTGAAAAACTGGTCATTTTTGGCGAGTTTTCGGGCTCGATTGACTCGGAAAAAGCATCCTCCTGCGTTGCATGCTCTCCTGGTATCAGGAGCTTGAAAAACTGGTCATTTTTGGCGAGTTTTCTGTCTCGATTGACACGGAAAAGCATCCTCCTGCGTTGCATGCTCTCCTGGTATCAGGAGCTTGAAAAACTGGTCATTTTTGGCGAGTTTTCGGGCTCGATTGACTCAGAAAAAGCATCCTCCTGCGTTGCATGCTCTCCTGGTATCAGGAGCTTGAAAAACTGGTCATTTTTGGCGAGTTTTCTGTCTCGATTGACACGGAAAAGCATCCTCCTGCGTTGCATGCTCTCCTGGTATCAGGAGCTTGAAAACCTGGTCATTTTTGGCGAGTTTTCGGGCTCGATTGACACCGAAAAAGCATCCTCCTGCGTTGCATGCTCTCCTGATACCAGAGCTTGAAAAACTGGTCATTTTTGGCGAGTTTTCTGTCTCGATTGACTCGGAAAAAGCATCCTCCTGCGTTGCATGCTCTCCTGGTATCAGGAGCTTGAAAAACTGGTCATTTTTGGCGAGTTTTCTGTCTCGATTGACTCGGAAAAAGCATCCTCCTGCGTTGCATGCTCTCCTGGTATCAGGAGCTAGAAAAACTGGTCATTTTTGGCGAGTTTTCGGGCTCGATTGACACGGAAAAAGCATCCTCCTGCGTTGCATGCTCTCCTGGTATCAGAAGCTTGAAAAACTGGTAATTTTTGGCGAGTTTTCTGTCTCGATTGACACGGAAAAAGCATCCTCCTGCGTTGCATGCTCTCCTGGTATCAGGAACTGGAAAAACTGGTCATTTTTGGCGAGTTTTCTGTCTCTTTGACACGGAAAAGCATCCTCCTGCGTTGCATGCTCTCCTGGTATCAGGAGCTTGAAAACCTGGTCATTTTTAGCGAGTTTTCGGGCTCGATTGACACCGAAAAAGCATCCTCCTGCGTTGCATGCTCTCCTGATACCAGAGCTTGAAAACCTGGTCATTTTTGGCGAGTTTTCTGTCTCGATTGACTCGGAAAAAGCATCCTCCTGCGTTGCATGCTCTCCTGGTATCAGGAGCTTGAAAAACTGGTCATTTTTGGCGAGTTTTCGGGCTCGATTGACTCGGAAAAAGCATCCTCCTGCGTTGCATGCTCTCCTGGTATCAGGAGCTTGAAAAACTGGTCATTTTTGGCGAGTTTTCTGTCTCGATTGACACGGAAAAGCATCCTCCTGCGTTGCATGCTCTCCTGGTATCAGGAGCTTGAAAAACTGGACATTTTTGGCGAGTTTTCGGGCTCGATTGACTCGGAAAAAACATCCTCCTGCGTTGCATGCTCTCCTGGTATCAGGAGCTTGAAAAACTGGTCATTTTTGGCGAGTTTTCTGTCTCGATTGACACGGAAAAGCATCCTCCTGCGTTGCATGCTCTCCTGGTATCAGGAGCTTGAAAACTGGTCATTTTTGGCGAGTTTTCGGGCTCGATTGACACGGAAAAAGCATCCTCCTGCGTTGCATGCTCTCCTGGTATCAGAGCTTGAAAAACTGGTCATTTTAGGCGGGTTCTCTGTCTCGATTGACACGGAAAAGCATCCTCCTGCGTTGCATGCTCTCCTGGTATCAGGAGCTTGAAAAACTGGTCATTTTTGGCGAGTTTTCGGGCTCGATTGACTCGGAAAAAGCATCCTCCTGCGTTGCATGCTCTCCTGGTATCAGGAGCTTGAAAACCTGGTCATTTTTGGCGAGTTTTCGGGCTCGATTGACACCGAAAAAGCATCCTCCTGCGTTGCATGCTCTCCTGATACCAGAGCTTGAAAAACTGGTCATTTTTGGCGAGTTTTCTGTCTCGATTGACTCGGAAAAAGCATCCTCCTGCGTTGCATGCTCTCCTGGTATCAGGAGCTTGAAAAACTGGTCATTTTTGGCGAGTTTTCGGGCTCGATTGACTCGGAAAAAGCATCCTCCTGCGTTGCATGCTCTCCTGGTATCAGGAGCTTGAAAAACTGGTCATTTTTGGCGAGTTTTCGGGCTCGATTGACTCGGAAAAAGCATCCTCCTGCGTTGCATGCTCTCCTGGTATCAGGAGCTTGAAAAACTGGTCATTTTTGGCGAGTTTTCTGTCTCGATTGACACGGAAAAGCATCCTCCTGCGTTGCATGCTCTCCTGGTATCAGGAGCTTGAAAAACTGGTCATTTTTGGCGAGTTTTCGGGCTCGATTGACTCGGAAAAAGCATCCTCCTGCGTTGCATGCTCTCCTGGTATCAGGAACTGGAAAAACTGGTCATTTTTGGCGAGTTTTCTGTCTCTTTGACACCGGAAAAGCATCCTCCTGCGTTGCATGCTCTCCTGGTATCAGGAGCTTGAACAACTGGTCATTTTTGGCGAGTTTTCTGGCTCGATTGACACGGAAAAGCATCCTCCTGCGTTGCATGCTCTCCTGGTATCAGGAGCTTGAAAAACTAGTCATTTTTGGCGAGTTTTCGGGCTCGATTGACTCGGAAAAAGCATCCTCCTGCGTTGCATGCTCTCCTGGTATCAGGAGCTTGAAAAACTGGTCATTTTTGGCGAGTTTTCGGGCTCGATTGACACCGAAAAAGCATCCTCCTGCGTTGCATGCTCTCCTGGTATCAGGAGCTTGAAAAACTGGTCATTTTTGGCGAGTTTTCTGTCTCTTTGACACGGAAAAGCATCCTCCTGCGTTGCATGCTCTCCTGGTATCAGGAGCTTGAAAAACTAGTCATTTTTGGCGAGTTTTCGGGCTCGATTGACTCGGAAAAAGCATCCTCCTGCGTTGCATGCTCTCCTGGTATCAGGAGCTTGAAAAACTGGTCATTTTTGGCGAGTTTTCTGTCTCTTTGACACGGAAAAGCATCCTCCTGCGTTGCATGCTCTCCTGGTATCAGGAGCTTGAAAACTGGTAATTTTTGGCGAGTTTTCTGTCTCGATTGACACCGAACAAGCATCCTCCTGCGTTGCATGCTCTCCTGATACCCGAGCTTGAAAAACTGGTCATTTTTGGCGAGTTTTCGGGCTCGATTGACTCGGAAAAAGCATCCTCCTGCGTTGCATGCTCTCCTGGTATCAGGAGCTTGAAAAACTGGCTTTTTTTGGCGAGTTTTCGGGCTCGATTGACTCGGAAAAAGCATCCTCCTGCGTTGCATGCTCTCCTGGTATCAGGAGCTTGAAAAACTGGTCATTTTTGGCGAGTTTTCTGTCTCGATTGACACGGAAAAGCATCCTCCTGCGTTGCATGCTCTCCTGGTATCAGGAGCTTGAAAAACTGGTCATTTTTGGCGAGTTTTCGGGCTCGATTGACTCGGAAAAAGCATCCTCCTGCGTTGCATGCTCTCCTGGTATCAGGAGCTTGAAAAACTGGTCATTTTTGGCGAGTTTTCTGTCTCGATTGACACGGAAAAGCATCCTCCTGCGTTGCATGCTCTCCTGGTATCAGGAGCTTGAAAACCTGGTCATTTTTGGCGAGTTTTCGGGCTCGATTGACACCGAAAAAGCATCCTCCTGCGTTGCATGCTCTCCTGATACCAGAGCTTGAAAAACTGGTCATTTTTGGCGAGTTTTCGGGCTCGATTGACTCGGAAAAAGCATCCTCCTGCGTTGCATGCTCTCCTGGTATCAGGAACTGGAAAAACTGGTCATTTTTGGCGAGTTTTCTGTCTCTTTGACACCGGAAAAGCATCCTCCTGCGTTGCATGCTCTCCTGGTATCAGGAGCTTGAACAACTGGTCATTTTAGGCGAGTTTTCTGGCTCGATTGACACGGAAAAGCATCCTCCTGCGTTGCATGCTCTCCTGGTATCAGGAGCTTGAAAAACTAGTCATTTTTGGCGAGTTTTCGGGCTCGATTGACTCGGAAAAAGCATCCTCCTGCGTTGCATGGTCTCCTGGTATCAGGAGCTTGAAAAACTGGTCATTTTTGGCGAGTTTTCTGTCTCGATTGACACGGAAAAGCATCCTCCTGCGTTGCATGCTCTCCTGGTATCAGGAGCTTGAAAAACTGGTCATTTTTGGCGAGTTTTCGGGCTCGATTGACTCGGAAAAAGCATCCTCCTGCGTTGCATGCTCTCCTGGTATCAGGAGCTTGAAAAACTGGTCATTTTTGGCGAGTTTTCTGTCTCGATTGACACGGAAAAGCATCCTCCTGCGTTGCATGCTCTCCTGGTATCAGGAGCTTGAAAACCTGGTCATTTTTGGCGAGTTTTCGGGCTCGATTGACACCGAAAAAGCATCCTCCTGCGTTGCATGCTCTCCTGGTATCAGGAGCTTGAAAAACTGGTCATTTTTGGCGAGTTTTCTGTCTCTTTGACACGGAAAAGCATCCTCCTGCGTTGCATGCTCTCCTGGTATCAGGAGCTTGAAAAACTGGTCATTTTTGGCGAGTTTTCTGTCTCTTTGACACGGAAAAGCATCCTCCTGCGTTGCATGCTCTCCTGGTATCAGGAGCTTGAAAACCTGGTCATTTTTGGCGAGTTTTCGGGCTCGATTGACACCGAAAAAGCATCCTCCTGCGTTGCATGCTCTCCTGATACCAGAGCTTGAAAAACTGGTCATTTTTGGCGAGTTTTCTGTCTCGATTGACTCGGAAAAAGCATCCTCCTGCGTTGCATGCTCTCCTGGTATCAGGAGCTTGAACAACTGGTCATTTTTGGCGAGTTTTCGGGCTCGATTGACTCGGAAAAAGCATCCTCCTGCGTTGCATGCTCTCCTGGTATCAGGAACTTGAAAAACTGGTCATTTTTGGCGAGTTTTCGGGCTCGATTGACTCGGAAAAAGCATCCTCCTGCGTTGCATGCTCTCCTGGTATCAGGAGCTTGAAAAACTGGTCATTTTTGGCGAGTTTTCTGTCTCGATTGACACGGAAAAGCATCCTCCTGCGTTGCATGCTCTCCTGGTATCAGGAGCTTGAAAAACTGGTCATTTTTGGCGAGTTTTCGGGCTCGATTGACTCGGAAAAAGCATCCTCCTGCGTTGCATGCTCTCCTGGTATCAGGAGCTTGAAAAACTGGTCATTTTTGGCGAGTTTTCTGTCTCGATTGACACGGAAAAGCATCCTCCTGCGTTGCATGCTCTCCTGGTATCAGGAGCTTGAAACCTGGTCATTTTTGGCGAGTTTTCGGGCTCGATTGACACCGAAAAAGCATCCTCCTGCGTTGCATGCTCTCCTGATACCAGAGCTTGAAAAACTGGTCATTTTTGGCGAGTTTTCTGTCTCGATTGACTCGGAAAAAGCATCCTCCTGCGTTGCATGCTCTCCTGGTATCAGGAGCTTGAAAAACTGGTCATTTTTGGCGAGTTTTCGGGCTCGATTGATTCGGAAAAAGCATCCTCCTGCGTTGCATGCTCTCCTGGTATCAGAAGCTTGAAAAACTGGTCATTTTTGGCGAGTTTTCTGTCTCGATTGACACGGAAAAAGCATCCTCCTGCGTTGCATGCTCTCCTGGTATCAAAAGTTTGAAAAACTGGTCATTTTTGGCGAGTTTTCTGTCTCGATTGACACGGAAAAGCATCCTCCTGCGTTGCATGCTCTCCTGGTATCAGGAACTGGAAAAACTGGTCATTTTTGGCGAGTTTTCTGTCTCTTTGACACGGAAAAGCATCCTCCTGCGTTGCATGCTCTCCTGGTATCAGGAGCTTGAAAAACTGGTCATTTTTGGCGAGTTTTCGGGCTCGATTGACTCGGAAAAAGCATCCTCCTGCGTTGCATGCTCTCCTGGTATCAGGAGCTTGAAAAACTGGTCATTTTTGGCGAGTTTTCTGTCTCGATTGACACGGAAAAGCATCCTCCTGCGTTGCATGCTCTCCTGGAATCAGGAGCTTGAAAAACTGGTCATTTTTGGCGAGTTTTCGGGCTCGATTGACTCGGAAAAAGCATCCTCCTGCGTTGCATGCTCTCCTGGTATCAGGAGCTTGAAAAACTGGTCATTTTTGGCGAGTTTTCTGTCTCGATTGACACGGAAAAGCATCCTCCTGCGTTGCATGCTCTCCTGGTATCAGGAGCTTGAAAACCTGGTCATTTTTGGCGAGTTTTCGGCCTCGATTGACACCGAAAAAGCATCCTCCTGCGTTGCATGCTCTCCTGATACCAGAGCTTGAAAAACTGGTCATTTTTGGCGAGTTTTCTGTCTCGATTGACTCGGAAAAAGCATCCTCCTGCGTTGCATGCTCTCCTGGTATCAGGAGCTTGAAAAACTGGTCATTTTTGGCGAGTTTTCTGTCTCTATTGACTCGGAAAAAGCATCCTCCTGCGTTGCATGCTCTCCTGGTATCAGGAGCTTGAAAAACTGGTCATGTTTGGCGAGTTTTCTGTCTCGATTGACACGGAAAAAGCATCCTCCTGCGTTGCATGCTCTCCTGGTATCAGAAGCTTGAAAAACTGGTCATTTTTGGCGAGTTTTCTGTCTCGATTGACACGGAAAAGCATCCTCCTGCGTTGCATGCTCTCCTGGTATCAGGAACTGGAAAAACTGGTCATTTTTGGCGAGTTTTCTGTCTCTTTGACACGGAAAAACATCCTCCTGCGTTGCATGCTCTCCTGGTATCAGGAGCTTGAAAAACTGGTCATTTTTGGCGAGTTTTCGGGCTCGATTGACTCGGAAAAAGCATCCTCCTGCGTTGCATGCTCTCCTGGTATCAGGAGCTTGAAAAACTAGTCATTTTTGGCGAGTTTTCTGTCTCGATTGACTCGGAAAAGCATCCTCCTGCGTTGCATGCTCTCCTGGTATCAGGAGCTTGAAAAACTGGTCATTTTTGGCGAGTTTTCGGGCTCGATTGACTCGGAAAAAGCATCCTCCTGCGTTGCATGCTCTCCTGGTATCAGGAGCTTGAAAAACTGGTCATTTTTGGCGAGTTTTCTGTCTCGATTGACACGGAAAAGCATCCTCCTGCGTTGCATGCTCTCCTGGTATCAGGAGCTTGAAAACCTGGTCATTTTTGGCGAGTTTTCGGGCTCGATTAACACCGAAAAAGCATCCTCCTGCGTTGCATGCTCTCCTGATACCAGAGCTTGAAAAACTGGTCATTTTTGGCGAGTTTTCTGTCTCTATTGACTCGGAAAAAGCATCCTCCTGCGTTGCATGCTCTCCTGGTATCAGGAGCTTGAAAAACTGGTCATTTTTGGCGAGTTTTCGGGCTCGATTGACACCGAAAAAGCATCCTCCTGCGTTGCATGCTCTCCTGGTATCAGGAGCTTGAAAAACTGGTCATTTTTGGCGAGTTTTCGGGCTCGATTGACTCGGAAAAAGCATCCTCCTGCGTTGCATGCTCTCCTGGTATCAGGAGCTTGAAAAACTGGTCATTTTTGGCGAGTTTTCTGTCTCGATTGACACGGAAAAGCATCCTCCTGCGTTGCATGCTCTCCTGGTATCAGGAGCTTGAAAAACTGGTCATTTTTGGCGAGTTTTCGGGCTCGATTGACTCAGAAAAAGCATCCTCCTGCGTTGCATGCTCTCCTGGTATCAGGAGCTTGAAAAACTGGTCATTTTTGGCGAGTTTTCTGTCTCGATTGACACGGAAAAGCATCCTCCTGCGTTGCATGCTCTCCTGGTATCAGGAGCTTGAAAACCTGGTCATTTTTGGCGAGTTTTCGGGCTCGATTGACACCGAAAAAGCATCCTCCTGCGTTGCATGCTCTCCTGATACCAGAGCTTGAAAAACTGGTCATTTTTGGCGAGTTTTCTGTCTCGATTGACTCGGAAAAAGCATCCTCCTGCGTTGCATGCTCTCCTGGTATCAGGAGCTTGAAAAACTGGTCATTTTTGGCGAGTTTTCTGTCTCGATTGACTCGGAAAAAGCATCCTCCTGCGTTGCATGCTCTCCTGGTATCAGGAGCTAGAAAAACTGGTCATTTTTGGCGAGTTTTCTGTCTCGATTGACACGGAAAAAGCATCCTCCTGCGTTGCATGCTCTCCTGGTATCAGAAGCTTGAAAAACTGGTAATTTTTGGCGAGTTTTCTGTCTCGATTGACACGGAAAAAGCATCCTCCTGCGTTGCATGCTCTCCTGGTATCAGGAACTGGAAAAACTGGTCATTTTTGGCGAGTTTTCTGTCTCTTTGACACGGAAAAGCATCCTCCTGCGTTGCATGCTCTCCTGGTATCAGGAGCTTGAAAACCTGGTCATTTTTAGCGAGTTTTCGGGCTCGATTGACACCGAAAAAGCATCCTCCTGCGTTGCATGCTCTCCTGATACCAGAGCTTGAAAACCTGGTCATTTTTGGCGAGTTTTCTGTCTCGATTGACTCGGAAAAAGCATCCTCCTGCGTTGCATGCTCTCCTGGTATCAGGAGCTTGAAAAACTGGTCATTTTTGGCGAGTTTTCGGGCTCGATTGACTCGGAAAAAGCATCCTCCTGCGTTGCATGCTCTCCTGGTATCAGGAGCTTGAAAAACTGGTCATTTTTGGCGAGTTTTCTGTCTCGATTGACACGGAAAAGCATCCTCCTGCGTTGCATGCTCTCCTGGTATCAGGAGCTTGAAAAACTGGACATTTTTGGCGAGTTTTCGGGCTCGATTGACTCGGAAAAAACATCCTCCTGCGTTGCATGCTCTCCTGGTATCAGGAGCTTGAAAAACCTGGTCATTTTTGGCGAGTTTTCTGTCTCGATTGACACGGAAAAGCATCCTCCTGCGTTGCATGCTCTCCTGGTATCAGGAGCTTGAAAACCTGGTCATTTTTGGCGAGTTTTCGGGCTCGATTGACACCGAAAAAGCATCCTCCTGCGTTGCATGCTCTCCTGATACCAGAGCTTGAAAAACTGGTCATTTTTGGCGAGTTTTCGGGCTCGATTGACTCGGAAAAAGCATCCTCCTGCGTTGCATGCTCTCCTGGTATCAGGAACTGGAAAAACTGGTCATTTTTGGCGAGTTTTCTGTCTCTTTGACACCGGAAAAAGCATCCTCCTGCGTTGCATGCTCTCCTGGTATCAGGAGCTTGAAAAACTAGTCATTTTTGGCGAGTTTTCGGGCTCGATTGACTCGGAAAAAGCATCCTCCTGCGTTGCATGCTCTCCTGGTATCAGGAGCTTGAAAAACTGGTCATTTTTGGCGAGTTTTCGGGCTCGATTGACTCGGAAAAAGCATCCTCCTGCGTTGCATGCTCTCCTGGTATCAGGAGCTTGAAAAACTGGTCATTTTTGGCGAGTTTTCTGTCTCGATTGACACGGAAAAGCATCCTCCTGCGTTGCATGCTCTCCTGGTATCAGGAGCTTGAAAAACTGGTCATTTTTGGCGAGTTTTCGGGCTCGATTGACTCGGAAAAAGCATCCTCCTGCGTTGCATGCTCTCCTGGTATCAGGAGCTTGAAAAACTGGTCATTTTTGGCGAGTTTTCTGTCTCGATTGACACGGAAAAGCATCCTCCTGCGTTGCATGCTCTCCTGGTATCAGGAGCTTGAAAACCTGGTAATTTTTGGCGAGTTTTCGGGCTCGATTGACACCGAAAAAGCATCCTCCTGCGTTGCATGCTCTCCTGGTATCAGGAACTGGAAAAACTGGTCATTTTTGGCGAGTTTTCTGTCTCTTTGACACCGGAAAAGCATCCTCCTGCGTTGCATGCTCTCCTGGTATCAGGAGCTTGAACAACTGGTCATTTTAGGCGAGTTTTCTGGCTCGATTGACACGGAAAAGCATCCTCCTGCGTTGCATGCTCTCCTGGTATCAGGAGCTTGAAAAACTAGTCATTTTTGGCGAGTTTTCGGGCTCGATTGACTCGGAAAAAAGCATCCTCCTGCGTTGCATGCTCTCCTGGTATCAGGAGCTTGAAAAACTGGTCATTTTTGGCGAGTTTTCGGGCTCGATTGACTCGGAAAAAGCATCCTCCTGCGTTGCATGCTCTCCTGGTATCAGGAGCTTGAAAAACTGGTCATTTTTGGCGAGTTTTCTGTCTCGATTGACACGGAAAAGCATCCTCCTGCGTTGCATGCTCTCCTGGTATCAGGAGCTTGAAAACTGGTCATTTTTGGCGAGTTTTCGGGCTCGATTGACACCGAAAAAGCATCCTCCTGCGTTGCATGCTCTCCTGATACCAGAGCTTGAAAAACTGGTCATTTTTGGCGAGTTTTCGGGCTCGATTGACTCGGAAAAAGCATCCTCCTGCGTTGCATGCTCTCCTGGTATCAGGAACTGGAAAAACTGGTCATTTTTGGCGAGTTTTCTGTCTCTTTGACACCGGAAAAGCATCCTCCTGCGTTGCATGCTCTCCTGGTATCAGAAGCTTGAAAAACTGGACATTTTTGGCGAGTTTTCTGGCTCGATTGACACGGAAAAGCATCCTCCTGCGTTGCATGCTCTCCTGGTATCAGGAGCTTGAAAAACTAGTCATTTTTGGCGAGTTTTCGGGCTCGATTGACTCGGAAAAAGCATCCTCCTGCGTTGCATGCTCTCCTGGTATCAGGAGCTTGAAAAACTGGTCATTTTTGGCGAGTTTTCGGGCTCGATTGACTCGGAAAAAGCATCCTCCTGCGTTGCATGCTCTCCTGGTATCAGGAGCTTGAAAAACTGGTCATTTTTGGCGAGTTTTCGGGCTCGATTGACTCGGAAAAAGCATCCTCCTGCGTTGCATGCTCTCCTGGTATCAGGAGCTTGAAAACCTAGTCATTTTTGGCGAGTTTTCGGGCTCGATTGACTCGGAAAAAGCATCCTCCTGCGTTGCATGCTCTCCTGGTATCAGGAGCTTGAAAAACTAGTCATTTTTGGCGAGTTTTCTGGCTCGATTGACACGGAAAAGCATCCTCCTGCGTTGCATGCTCTCCTGGTATCAGGAGCTTGAAAAACTAGTCATTTTTGGCGAGTTTTCTGGCTCGATTGACTCGGAAAAAGCATCCTCCTGCGTTGCATGCTCTCCTGGTATCAGGAGCTTGAAAAACTAGTCATTTTTGGCGAGTTTTTCGGGCTCGATTGACTCGGAAAAAGCATCCTCCTGCGTTGCATGCTCTCCTGGTATCAGGAGCTTGAAAAACTGGTCATTTTTGGCGAGTTTTCGGGCTCGATTGACTCGGAAAAAGCATCCTCCTGCGTTGCATGCTCTCCTGGTATCAGGAGCTTGAAAAACTGGTCATTTTTGGCGAGTTTTCTGTCTCGATTGACACGGAAAAGCATCCTCCTGCGTTGCATGCTCTCCTGGTATCAGGAGCTTGAAAAACTGGTCATTTTTGGCGAGTTTTCGGGCTCGATTGACTCGGAAAAAGCATCCTCCTGCGTTGCATGCTCTCCTGGTATCAGGAGCTTGAAAAACTGGTCATTTTTGGCGAGTTTTCTGTCTCGATTGACACGGAAAAGCATCCTCCTGCGTTGCATGCCCTCCTGGTATCAGGAGCTTGAAAACCTGGTCATTTTTGGCGAGTTTTCGGGCTCGATTGACACCGAAAAAGCATCCTCCTGCGTTGCATGCTCTCCTGATATCAGAGCTTGAAAAACTGGTCATTTTTGGCGAGTTTTTCGGGCTCGATTGACTCGGAAAAAGCATCCTCCTGCGTTGCATGCTCTCCTGGTATCAGGAACTGGAAAAACTGGTCATTTTTGGCGAGTTTTCTGTCTCTTTGACACCGGAAAAGCATCCTCCTGCGTTGCATGCTCTCCTGGTATCAGGAGCTTGAACAACTGGTCATTTTTGGCGAGTTTTCTGGCTCGATTGACACGGAAAAGCATCCTCCTGCGTTGCATGCTCTCCTGGTATCAGGAGCTTGAAAAACTAGTCATTTTTGGCGAGTTTTCGGGCTCGATTGACTCGGAAAAAGCATCCTCCTGCGTTGCATGCTCTCCTGGTATCAGGAGCTTGAAAAACTGGTCATTTTTGGCGAGTTTTCGGGCTCGATTGACTCGGAAAAAGCATCCTCCTGCGTTGCATGCTCTCCTGGTATCAGGAGCTTGAAAAACTGGTCATTTTTGGCGAGTTTTCTGTCTCGATTGACACGGAAAAGCATCCTCCTGCGTTGCATGCTCTCCTGGTATCAGGAGCTTGAAAAACTGGTCATTTTTGGCGAGTTTTCGGGCTCGATTGACTCGGAAAAAGCATCCTCCTGCGTTGCATGCTCTCATGGTATCAGGAGCTTGAAAAACTGGTCATTTTTGGCGAGTTTTCTGTCTCGATTGACACGGAAAAGCATCCTCCTGCGTTGCATGCTCTCCTGGTATCAGGAGCTTGAAAACCTGGTCATTTTTGGCGAGTTTTCGGGCTCGATTGACACCGAAAAAGCATCCTCCTGCGTTGCATGCTCTCCTGATACCAGAGCTTGAAAAACTGGTCATTTTTGGCGAGTTTTCGGGCTCGATTGACTCGGAAAAAGCATCCTCCTGCGTTGCATGCTCTCCTGGTATCAGGAGCTTGAAAAACTGGTCATTTTTGGCGAGTTTTCTGTCTCGATTGACACGGAAAAGCATCCTCCTGCGTTGCATGCTCTCCTGGTATCAGGAGCTTGAAAAACTAGTCATTTTTGGCGAGTTTTCTGGCTCGATTGACTCGGAAAAAGCATCCTCCTGCGTTGCATGCTCTCCTGGTATCAGGAGCTTGAAAAACTGGTCATTTTTGGCGAGCTTTCGGGCTCGATTGACTCGGAAAAAGCATCCTCCTGCGTTGCATGCTCTCCTGGTATCAGGAGCTTGAAAAACTGGTCATTTTTGGCGAGTTTTCTGTCTCGATTGACACGGAAAAGCATCCTCCTGCGTTGCATGCTCTCCTGGTATCAGGAGCTTGAAAAACTGGTCATTTTTGGCGAGTTTTCTGTCTCGATTGACACGGAAAAGCATCCTCCTGCGTTGCATGCTCTCCTGGTATCAGGAGCTTGAAAACCTGGTCATTTTTGGCGAGTTTTCGGGCTCGATTGACACCGAAAAATCATCCTCCTGCGTTGCATGCTCTCCTGATACCAGAGCTTGAAAAACTGGTCATTTTTGGCGAGTTTTCGGGCTCGATTGACTCGGAAAAAGCATCCTCCTGCGTTGCATGCTCTCCTGGTATCAGGAACTGGAAAAACTGGTCATTTTTGGCGAGTTTTCTGTCTCGATTGACACGGAAAAGCATCCTCCTGCGTTGCATGCTCTCCTGGTATCAGGAGCTTGAAAACCTGGTCATTTTTGGCGAGTTTTCGGGCTCGATTGACACCGAAAAAGCACCCTCCTGCGTTGCATGCTCTCCTGATACCAGAGCTTGAAAAACTGGTCATTTTTGGCGAGTTTTCGGGCTCGATTGACTCGGAAAAAGCATCCTCCTGCGTTGCATGCTCTCCTGTATCAGGAACTGGAAAAACTGGTCATTTTTGGCGAGTTTTCTGTCTCTTTGACACCGGAAAAGCATCCTCCTGCGTTTCATGCTCTCCTGGTATCAGGAGCTTGAACAACTGGTCATTTTAGGCGAGTTTTCTGGCTCGATTGACACGGAAAAGCATCCTCCTGCGTTGCATGCTCTCCTGGTATCAGGAGCTTGAAAAACTAGTCATTTTTGGCTGGTTTTCGGGCTCGATTGACACCGAAAAAGCATCCTCCTGCGTTGCATGCTCTCCTGGTATCAGGAGCTTGAAAAACTGGTCATTTTTGGCGAGTTTTCGGGCTCGATTGACTCGGAAAAAGCATCCTCCTGCGTTGCATGCTCTCCTGGTATCAGGAGCTTGAAAAACTGGTCATTTTTGGCGAGTTTTTCTGTCTCGATTGACACGGAAAAGCATCCTCCTGCGTTGCATGCTCTCCTGGTATCAGGAGCTTGAAAAACTGGTCATTTTTGGCGAGTTTTCGGGCTCGATTGACTCGGAAAAAGCATCCTCCTGCGTTGCATGCTCTCCTGGTATCAGGAGCTTGAAAAAACTGGTCATTTTTGGCGAGTTTTCTGTCTCGATTGACACGGAAAAGCATCCTCCTGCGTTGCATGCTCTCCTGGTATCAGGAGCTTGAAAACCTGGTCATTTTTGGCGAGTTTTCGGGCTCGATTGACCACCGAAAAGCATCCTCCTGCGTTGCATGCTCTCCTGATACCAGAGCTTGAAAAACTGGTCATTTTTGGCGAGTTTTCGGGCTCGATTGACTCGGGAAAAAGCATCCTCCTGCGTTGCATGCTCTCCTGGTATCAGGAACTGGAAAAACTGGTCATTTTAGGCGAGTTTTCTGGCTCGATTGACACGGAAAAGCATCCTCCTGCGTTGCATGCTCTCCTGGTATCAGGAGCTTGAACAACTGGTCATTTTTGGCGAGTTTTCGGGGCTCGATTGACTCGGAAAAAGCAATCCTCCTGCGTTGCATGCTCTCCTGGTATCAGAAGCTTGAAAAACTGGTCATTTTTGGCGAGTTTTCTGTCTCGATTGACACGGAAAAAAGCATCCTTCTGCGTTGCATGCTCTCCTGGTATCAGGAGCTTGAAC